>NW_028277513.1:0-300000 GCF_059751315.1 Micrasema longulum
TGTTTTAAATGCATGGGCTACGGACACTCTGCTTCCAGATGCGGCGAGAGCAAAGATCGTTGTCTGCACTGCGCGGGCGAACACAAGTCTTCAACTTGCACAAATAAAGATAAAGAGGAGGAGTATCGCTGTTGGAACTGTGTCAAGATGGTAAAAGGAAAGACCGACGCCTCGAAACACAGAGCCAATGACAGGGACTGTCCTTATCGTGCAAGAATTGTGCTCCGCACCATGGAAAGGATCAACTATGGCTAACACGACTCGGGTATCAAATGAGGGGATCCAAGTTATTGCCGACGGCGCGGTCAAAATAATTCAGTGGAATTTGGGCCGCTGCAAAGCGGCACAAGAAGAAGCATTCGCCAACAGGATGGAAGCCGATATACTGCTGCTTCAAGAACCCTACACGGGCAATTCTGGCAGAATTAAAACTTCAGGAGTTACTGTTTTTCAAACAGTGACATCTTCCAAGCCAATCTGCAAAGCAGCAGTGGTCTTTTGCAAATCCAATTTGTGTGGTATTTTGTTGAGTAAATTTAGTGATTCCAATACTACACTGGTGAGAATAGCCACAGAAGTCGGACCTGTTATTATTGGATCCATATATATTGAACCCAACTCTGACATCTCTCCAATCCTCAATAAGCTGAGACATCTCAAGACTAACAATATTCTTATTGGAGGAGACCTGAACGCTAAAAACGTTTGGTGGGGTAGTACGAGAACAGATCGGAGAGGGGAAGAAGTTGCAGATTTTTTCTCGGAACTAAATCTGCATACCTTAAATAATGGCAATCAGCCTACTTTCGATACCTACCGTGGAAACCGTCACTTAAAGAGCGTTATTGACTTGACATTCTGTTCCACTAGCTTATTAGACAGTGTTGATAAATGGAAGGTGGAACCCAACTTTAATCAACTCAGTGACCACAATCCTATTTCTTTCGAAATTTCTGCTAGAACATGGAACCCTACGGATTCAAAAACTGCCATTTACAATACCAAAAAAGCTAATTGGGAGAAATTTTCGTAAGACATAAAATGCCAACAAAGGATTCGAAAAATAACAAAAGAATCGTTTTCCGAATGTAAAAACACGCTTGACTTGGAAACAAAAATTGCCAATTTGATGGACATATTAAGTGAATCGTGCAAGGCAAGCATACCAATTAGAAAACCTTATAAAAGGAAACCCTGCCCATGGTGGAGCGTCGAACTTGACAAGCTTAAAAAAATTGCGATAAAATGTAAACACAAGCTCCAGAACTCAGGAAGAATTAGAAGAGAGACAATAACACTTCCTGAGTATTTAAAAGCAAAACAAGATTACAAGAACGCTATAGAAAATGCCAAAACCGAGTCATGGAAAAGTTACTGCGCTTCACAAGACAGGGAAACAGCATGGACTGCAATTCACAGAGTGCTGATTAAAGGAAGAAGGAACATCCCATTAGCTACCCTGAAAGACGGCAGCGAACATCTAGCATCGGCTGAGGAAACTGCCGAGCGACTACTACGGAAGTTTTTTCCAGACGATGATACGCAGCAAGAAACTCGAGAACAAATCGAAATCAAACGGATGGCAGAAGTAATACCTTATACTGATGACGATCCACTATTCACGGAAGAAGAGATAGAAGATATAATAACAAATATAAATTCGAGTAAGGCACCGGGAGAGGATCACTTCACCGCTGATATTTGCCTTCATTTTTTTAACGTGGATAGATCATTAGTAACAAGTTTGTATAATGCATGTCTTAGAATAAGTCATTTTCCAACTCGCTGGAAAATTGCAAAGATCATAGTTATACCAAAACCAGGAAAGGATGACTTACAAGATATCAGATCCTACAGACCGATTGGCCTCATTTCAGTGTTTGGTAAGGTGCTGGAAAAATTGATCATCAATAGAATAAACTGGAATTTTCATCGTCAAGGTAAGTTAAGTTCAAAACAATTTGGATTCACCCCTCAAAAATCTACGGAAGATGCTCTCAACGCTTCCGTCAAGATAATTAGAACGGCGCTGCATGATAAAAAAATATTAATAGCGATCTCACTCGACATCCGCGGAGCCTTCGATAATGCTTGGTGGCCATTCTTGATGTGCCAACTAAGTAGGAAAAGGTGCCCTCAAAACCTGTTTATGCTTGTAAAAAGTTACCATCACCAAAGAAGAGTTAAATTGTCACACTTTGATGCTGCACTTGAGAAAATCACGACCAAGGGGTGTGTTCAGGGATCCTCATGTGGACCAAGTTTTTGGAACTACATTGTAGATGATGTCCTTCAGAAGGATTTAGGCCGTGGAGTCGAACTGACTGCATTTGCAGATGACCTCCTATTAATAGTTGTAGAAGACAAAATAAATGAACTCTTAAAGAAAACGGAAGATGCTCTAGAGATTATAACAAAATGGGGATTAAAAGCCAAACTAAATTTTGCTGAAGAAAAAACAAATGCAATGTTCATTTCTAGAAGAAAAGACCAGCAGCCCATCATCCACATGAATGGAGTCCGGTTGGAATTCGTCGATCATTTTAAAGTTTTAGGTATAACCATAGACCGCCACCTGAATTGGTCTAAACATATTGACAATGTTTGTAAAAAAGCTGCGGCTATTACAAACAAACTTGTTCAGGCCGCTAAACCAACATGGGGTGCATCACCGGAGGTAATGCAGCAAATGTACGTAGGAGCGGTCGAGCCCCTGATTACATATGCTTCAAGTGTGTGGGTAGATGCGGTAAATAAAAAATATAACAGGAAGAAATTGGACTCCATTCAGAGACAAATTGCCATCAGGTCTTGCAAGGGCTATAGAACAATCTCCTTGGTGTCTGCTCAGGTTCTTAGCGGCTTCATGCCACTCGACCTTAGAATCAAGGAGCTTGCAGAAGCTTATGAGGTCAAGAAGAGTCTCACTCTGCAAGACTTGCCAACTGACAGGTTTTATCAGGGAACCGGAAATTTTTTCTCCCTTCCTCATCCCGCGGAGCGATACCAGATAGACTATGGATTCAATGACCAAACGCTGCCTGACATGAAAGAGAACGAATTGAGGATCTTCACTGATGGCAGTCTTTTAAATGGCAAAGTAGGTGCAGCATTTGTACCCTACGATGGCGTAAGAGAACTGCCTGCCAGGAAGTTTAAACTCGATCACTTTTGCTCAGTATTTCAGGCTGAAATATACGCTATTAGAGAATCTATAGCTTACGCTTTAAAAAAACCGCCTAATAGATGGAAACATATAACGATTTTGACAGACTGTAAATCATGTATTCACGCGATTGCGGATCGTAATTCGGTGAACCCAATGGTCATGAGTATACGAACTGATATCCAGATATTAAAAAATCGATCGCAAAATGTGTACATTGGCTGGATTCGAGGACACTGCGGAATAATTGGCAATGAAAGAGCTGACGAAAAGGCTTGCGAAGCAACATTAAAAAAAACAGTTCCTGATTTTGCTGACTTCCCAATAAGTTTTGCTAAGAGAAAAATAAGAAGCAGAACTTTACAGCTCTGGAATGATCGCTATTTAGCAGAACCCACAGGAAAGGTAACAAAAATGTTTTTTCCATCTATTTACCATGCTTTTGAATTTAGGAAACTGCAGCGTGCAGGATACGAACTCACACAAATCCTGACAGGACATGGCGGATTTATGAGTTATTTACACAGATTCAAAATATCTGAGATCAACACTTGCCCATGCGATGATGTTACTCTCCAAGATGTCTCCCATCTATTGATGCATTGCCCCTTTTTTAGTCTGCAGAGAATGCAACTGGAGGCGCGATGCAGAAGTCTAAATGAGGATTTACACGACGTGCATGTAGTGATTAGTCACAGGGACTTGTCAAGAGAGGTATCATTATACATGATAGATATAGTGAAGGCAATAAAAGGTATCAATGATAGCAGGACACCAAATGCCGAACACTGTTCAGGTGGATCGGAGGATCTGTTGACGAATGGCAACGGTCCGCCTTCTTCTGACGAGTTTTCTGTCCTTACCTCTTGAAACAGGTCACAGCCGAGACATCTTACTGATCCTTTTATAAAGTGACGAAATAAAGTTTTTCAGTAAAGTAAATATTTTTAAGTAAACAAGTTAATGGCTGTCGCTTTGAAGTGTATATTAACCTTGTACATTGCAAGCAAGGTATTGAATAATGCAACTTCATATATAAAAAAAAAAAAAAAAAAAAAAAAAAAATACATACTGCATTATTTTCATTACATTTTCCCTACATTTACTATATATGTTAACTCAAAAAACAAAATTAAACTAAAGGTATAAAAAGAAAAAGAATAAGAAATGTATCTTTATATATGATTCCTCTGTACGTGTGATGTCACCGTACTCCTCCTAAACGGCTTAACCGATTAACGTGCAGTTCTCACAGAAATATAGATCTTTGCGCTGTGCGTGTTCGTAGATATCAAAATCTTCAATCGAATGTGTAAAAAAAAAATTAGGAGCATAAATGTTTTATTCATCGATCTACCAGGGTTGCATTCCAGAAGAATACATTTGGAAAAAAATGGAAAGGTGTTGCTTTTTTAGGTATAAAAAAAGTTTATTTTTGAATGTTTACACACAGCATTTGTTTTTGTGGATCTCAATCAGATTCTTTCCTTAAATTCCTTATAATTTCAACCCATTTATTTATTTTTTATTAGATTTTTGGTAACACTAAAATAATATCAAATTCAATATATTTTTTTAAATCGTATTCTTACATAAGTACACCACTTTATTGGTGAGACAATCGGAGTTTGACGTTTGCAAAAAGAATACCATATTTGAAAAAATATTTATTTTATGTTTTGGAATTCAACCATAAATAAGTACCTACTTAAATTAAATATTTTTTTAATATCAACAATTTTTAGTTTTTGAATTTAATCACAAACAAGTACCTAGATGAAAAGTATTTTTCCAAGATGATAGCAGGCAAGCCAACGTTCAAGCAGGACAACGTCTGTTGGGTCCGCTAGTATATATATACATGTATGTATGTCAGCATACGAAATGTATAAAAAATATAAAATGAATAAACACCAGATCATAAGCATAAGTAGCTTTTGCAAATAATTCGTTATTCGTTACTAGAGAACATCATCAAATATTTATAAAGAGATAATTTTAATTCACAGAGACTCTAGTTAAAAATGTTGATATGAGAGGTACATTCGTTTCCTAGTCTGTGTATACGCGGTATTGGTGCGTGACAAAGATAGTTGGTTTGAGAAAGGTGACAATAATTTATACTATTTCGTATAGTTCTACATGTTGGTATTTTAACATTTATTTAATCCAGTATATTATGTATATAATAAAGCGTATCAATCGAAATATTTTGTTTGAATAATGTACCCTTACCATGAATCTCCGCTTATATCGTCTACGTTTTTATATTTAACGCATCTCTCAGACTTGAAATCAGACATCTATTATTACATTGTCACTTTATTATCCTGGTGCCTATGTTCAAGTCAAAATTTCAAGTAAATAATTTTAAAAATAAATTCTTATGCTTATATTTATATGTTTACACCGTGGTCACACTATAGGAAGTTGGAAAGGTTATATGGCGATAGCTCTACCTATGTATAAAATTACTGACTGTCGTTTTGTGTTTACATTTTTTTAGTACCAAATTGTATGTACAAGGAATCAACTCGGAGCAACACTAAAAAAATGTTGAAAAATATTGACAGTGAATGAAAATTTATAGATCGGCAATCCATCACGGCGTATGTAACGTACATACAGATATGCCATTCGGTGGTAAATATATTCAAACATTAGTAATAAAAATATTTATTTTTAAAAAACACTATTCGCAATTGTAAAGTATTGTAATGTTTTTTTTAATAGGTTTTCTTCTCTCTCCTCAACAGTGGTCATATTTGTCTTACGCGGTGATGGATTTCCGTCGACGATTTGTGGTATGGATCTTTCGACGTAGGTGGTATAGATCGGTGGCCTCCGTGGTGTAGCGGTCGAGACGCTTGACTCACGCGCGGAAGGTTCCGGGATTGATTTCATAAGAACTATTATTATTAAGAACTATTACATAAATTAAACGCGATTTACCGGGTGTTCTGCGCCGTAATTCACCACTATAGTTGGGCCTTCTGACCTGTTATTGGCTGGTTTAAGTGGCCACTTTACACACTGTCTAACATTCACCATTTTGCCCATATCTGAACACCCATATTCCTTCAATTCTTTCATCTGTTGATGTTTGTGAAGTTAAAGAGCTGAAACCTTTATTTATGCGGGTGAGATTCATCTAATTAATCAAGGCAATGCATGAAAATGTTTTTTATTTTTTTATTTCTATACTTCTCCATGGACCAGGTGAACATATTCTGAGTTTGTCCAAATTTTAGTAGACAAAAACTGGATTCAAGGGAGTTGAATTCAAGGGAACCAAATAAAAGAAAAAGTATAAAAAATAGAAAATTGTTTTCAGGCGTTGCCTAGTAGGTAATTTGGTTCAGCCGGATGAATCTCACCCACGTAATAAAGGTTTCAACTCTTTTACTTCACAAAAGTCAACAGATGGAAGAGTTGAGGAAATGTGGATGTTCAAACATGGGCAGAATGGTGAATGTTACACAGTGTGTAAAGTGGCCACTTAAACCAGCCAATGGCAGGTCATAAGCCCTGTAAATGCCTAGACTTCCATATTCCCTTCTCAAAAATGTTTTCTCTCTCTGTTGAAATGAATTTTAATATGAATAACTCCCTAGGGAGGAAATCCAGCCAGTCTGCAAGCATTTGGACATGCTCAAACATTGTTGAACATGCTCAGGGTAATTAAAAGAAAGAAAAACAGTATTTTAAGTATGTAATATTTACATGTCGAAAAAGCAATATTGAGAGAATTTTTTTAACTTAAAGTGGTTAAAAAAGTCATTTATATTAAGTTAAGTTAGGTGTCTAATTAATAATATCTAATAATGCGAATCAAAATCATATAAATGTTTCCTGCTTGCCATATTTTGTATTTCGTGTCAACATGTTGAAATTGAACGGTGTCCATTATACTCTATCCAACCATTTATTTAACTTTTGACAGCTCGATTATGTATCGATTAGGGATGTCCTAATGCGTTACCGAATCGATTTCTCATAAAAATCGACTTTATTTATGAAAAAGTTTTAATCTCAACATTTTGTAGTTTATAAACATACCCAGACGTTTAAAGCAGAGTTTATATTACGAAAGCGCTGTAGTAAAACTTTTTTTTTTTAAAGTCTTCATTCAATAAAAAATATTGCAAAAAATACATCATTTCTTTACAAAAGAAACTTTAAATACAGTCTCGATAAACTCCTTAATTGGAGTTTGTCATTGGGTGCAGGAGCTACAGAAAACCCAAATATGCATAGGACTATTTTATTGTCGTAATGTAAATTGAGAAATTTTGTGTCGCGACACTGTCAGTTTGTCGGCGACAATAATAAATGACAGCGACCACGGCGCCATTAAAATTCAATATATTCTGACGAACTGTCAAATTAGTTTTGGCCATAGACAATCGATAAGTAGTTTTTAATAAATATTTGATATTTTCACAATATTGAATCAGTTAGACATTTATATTTCATGTAAATTAGTCGTATTCATTATTAAGTGAATAAAAATACTGTGGCTTTCGATAGATTTTTTTTTTTTTAATTTCCGGTTTTAATTTAATTCACATTTTACATTTTTTCATGAAAAAAATCAACTTGTATAATCCTCGTTGCATAAGTAGGCACAATAAACATCGATATCGATAAATATCGGAGCAAAAGAACATGTCGCTTCACTATCGTAATGAAAAAAACATGAAGTATTGCATTTTTCGGTCTATGGTTGCCTGTCAATAAATACGGAACTTTATAGGCGCCCATGTGTCAAAAGTTAAATAAACGCTTGGAAATACTGTAGTAAATAAATAAACCAATGCCATAGTAGGTACTATACACCATACAGTATCATGTTCGGATGAGAGTAAAATGAATTTAACATGACCTAAGTTAGGTATCAAATTTATAGCACCTGTTTTCAGGAATCTGTTGTATCAGTTTTCTCTCGAGTTCGGATGCTTTTATTTTTCAAGTGATTTTTCTCTCTCTCGAAGGAATGGAAGGTTCTAAAACTGCTCTTTCCAATAAATAAAAACGTTTCTCCGGATTCCTTGCACCTCGAATATCGCAATCTCCTCGAGAGATTAAGCAATGTTTACAGAAGGTTAGACGCGGGTTCTTAGTTTCGTCTTCACACCGCACGTCCTAGATTTTAACCTTACACCAAATTTAGCAGCCGTATATCATCATACCCGATGGTTCATATGGCACCGACCATCTATTACACGAAGCTGAGTGATGATAATTCTCAGATTTTCAAGGCGGTTCTGATGCACATTGATTTTTTTCTGTGCCGCGTGTCAATGGTCCAGAAAAAGTCAATGTGCTTGCGTGGGGTGATAAATATTATGCTTCAGTAGATCCATCACAATGAACAATAATGAACATGCTTAAGTTATCGCAATCATAAGTCAACACGTGTGTAATCTCTAAGTCAACGCTCGTGTCGGTTCGTTTTTTGTTTTCCTCGTAAATAAATGCAGTTCATAAGCTAAAAATCGGCCTTTACTATAAAAAATAATTCAATATATTGCATTTGCAAAATAGTAAGGAGTATCTAATACAAAAAAGTGAAAATTAAATTACAATAACTATGGCGACTTCTTTTCTTGATATTTGGCTTGCCAACCGCTGGCTAAATGCAATAAATAACATGATTTCTAATAAATAAATAAATAAACATAGCCATTTTGGAATATTTTCCATATTTACACCAGTGAAATTCAAATATGTGATTGAGCAGCAGGATTGTACGTCGCGAAACGTAAACATTAATTGACATTTAATAGTAGGTGTTCACGGATGTTCCATTGTGATCGCGAATACGATAAACAAATGGTGAGAAATTGTTATTATTAAGCACGTCGATAGTTATTTGTGATTGAGCTATATAATAGCTACAAACAAGAAAAAGAAGGACTAACATATTATGTTAGTCCTTCTTCTTCTTATTCATTTGCTCTTGATAAGCTGTCGTGGGGGGAAGCACGTCGTTAAGATCGGCTTCTATTTTCAATGCTTCCGGAAGCCTCCTGAAGAGAAACGCCAGTTACTTTCGTCACAGAGTCTGCCCATCTATGATGCCAGTCCAGGGACAATGAAATATTTGAGAGGAAAATAACCTTTAAAACCAATATTTTATATCAACCTTACCAGGAGTCCAACCCCAATAGGACCTCGAACGTGACAGGTGAACTCCCCTCGACTTTGTATCGAATACACTCGTCGAGGGTTCTAAGTATATCTCACATGGAACAGTATTCTTCATCTGCCTGGAGATAAACTATATATTATAGCTCAGCCACATACTAACCACGAGAAAAATAGAAAAAAATCGTCAATTTTTTTTTATTGGTTGGTTGGAAGAAATTGCCATTTGGCAATAAACTCACCAATTTACTCATGTATATTATGTGCTAGAAATGAAAAAAGTAAAGATAAAAATAAATTATTTTTATTTAAAACATTAACTTTGTGGTCAAACACTTTATTAAATGTAAAGAATTGTATGCAACTACCAACCGACTTTTCCATGTCTACCGGTTTCTTAGCGCATCCGTCTTTTCGTCTGACAACCGCCTTAAAACCGGTAGACGTAAAAACGTCGGTAAGTGGTTATGTAAAAATACTAACTAACATTCAATTGATCAAATACATACACGTTTTTTGTCTAATCTACAAAGCTCGATGAAAACTTTTTAGCCTCGAGTTTCCAGAAAACTTTAGTTTAATAATACGAAGCGGACAGCAGGTAACAGGCGCACCTGCTAGTGCAAGTTATAATTTAATTAGTATTTAACTAACCGTTCAGCTCGCAACGCCGAGTTTCAGATTGATAATAAAACAGTTTTTAGCATAGTTTACTACTGTCAAAACTAAAATCGGACGAATCCATGCGAAAAATATTATTATGTTGTGAAAGTCAAATAAAAATTTCAAAAATGTATAATAAATTATATAGTTCATTCTAATTATTCAATTAAGCCTATTATAAGGGAAATTATTTATACATTTTGAAGGACTCCGTATTATTAAAATCTTAATATTTAAATTCAACACCGATTGACATCTACTAATTTTGTTTATCAAAACGAAAAATCGGACAGTAAGGAAATATCACTTCTTCGCAGTCTCAACCCTGGGGATTGGTTTGCAGCAAAGTCCTGCATCTCGTCCTCCATTGGTCTCTATTTTCCGCAGCCCTCTTCAGCTCGGCATATGAGGCGCAGTTTAAATCTTCGCACACTTGCTCCAAATATTCCCGTCGGGGGCGCCCTTTATAATTTGTCCCCTCATCCATTCCCTCTATGATGTCGTGCAGGAGACCCTCATGGCGCATAATGTGGCCGATCCATCGGGTTTGCCTCTCTGAGATGGTTTTGATTAGGTGCCTACCTTCTTCGATTCTGTTGAGAACCTCGTCATTAGCGATGTGGTCTCTCTAGCAAATTCCTAATATTTTTCTGTAGCACCACATCTCGAAGGCCTCTAGTCTTTTTTTATCTCTTTTGGTAAGGCACCATGTCTCAGAACCGTACATCAATATGCTCCATACATATGTCTTGGCAAGTTGCTTGCGGAGTTTTAGATTGATATTATTCGACTCAAAAATCTTTGATTTTTGTTAAACGCAAGCCTCGCTCGGTGTATGCGGCAGTCGACTTCTCTTTTTGTTCTCTCATCCCAGGTGAACCTGCTTCCAAGGTACACAAACTCTTTCACGTTTTTCAGAGTTGCTCCTGACATTACTATATTCATTCGTTGCTCATTACGGGCCACAGTCATTACTTTGGTTTTGCTCCTGTTATATCACAATATCACATACTACGATTACTCTACTCCACTTGTTAATGAGATATTTTACCTGAGACCAGCCATTGAGTCGAAAACATTCATTTCATTTCACAAACAAAAATGTTATAATAATAAAAATACATATATAATTTTATTCCACAATGACCGACATCGTCAGACTGGTGGGAGACAAAACAAATGTCTTTGTTATATACAAGGCGGCCTCCGTGGTGTAGTGGTCAAGACGCTTGACTCACGCACGGAAGGTTCCGGGTTCGATTTCCGGTGAGAACACAAAAATTAAAAATATGATTTTTCTCAAGCCTCGTTTTTCTGTAATGTAATTCACCACTGTAATTGGGCCTCCTGGCCTGTTGTGGTACAAAAAAAAAAAAATTAAATGAAGCAAGTGCAAGCAGGGGTTGTAAATGAAAATCGGATTGTGGTCTCGTCGCTAGTGTTGCGGACTCACGGGCCAGAGGTCCGAGGTTCAAATCCCACTCTACCACAACTTAATTTTCATTTTCTAATAGTGAGTTATTTACAACTCGTTGAAAATGGCCACCAAAATTGAAGTATTTGGGTAAATTATAAAAACGCTAATATTTCTTTTTTCTTTAAAAAAATAAATAAAAAAATAGTTATTTTACATAATTATGGAAACAAAGGAGTTTAAATTAAAATAATTTAAGTATAAAGTAATAACAACTGTATGAATTTAAGTTTTGTTTGAATGTATATAATAAAAACCGGTGAAAAATTAAGAATTTTATGAAGTTTTATAATGAAAATGTATTTGAATTACGCATTTGCGCATTCTCCTCTTGCATGGTAGGCGCATTTGCCTACCATGCAAGAGGTCTCGGGTTCGATTCCCAGCATGGTTGATGTGAAATATTATTTAAAAAGGTGTTTTTACACTAGAATATTTCATAGTCCCTAGACTGGTACCTGAAGCGTGAGACTGATCAGCTTACCTTTATGTAACAATAAATGATCAAGGTATGCTGCGATTGGTGTACCAATGCAGTACCCTATGGACCATTAGGTGCGGAAAGGGAATGACGATGATGAAATCTTATTAAAACTATAACAGGGGCCGCTGGTTGGTAGTTCCATCGACAGCTATGTCCCCGGGCCCGGGGGTAATTAAGTGATTCTCTGAAAGCAAAATTCCCGGCTGTTAATTCATATCGAGTAGTTTCATTGTTTGTATTTTAATAGATACAATAATGGGGAATAAACATGTGTTACCTGATCGTTTGATATTATTTTATCGGGGCAATTCTTTTAGCGGTTTATTTCAAAAATTAAAAGTTGTTTTCATTTTTGACCTTTGCTGCATGTGTGAAGGAATTTAAGTTTTGTATTTTTATCAAATTCATGATTTGACCCAATAAGGTGGTTTGCAAACGTAAAGTTTTCCTTGTTATTTCTCCAACTTTGAAAGTGTTCGTTAATCCTAGTTTAAAATTTTGAAATTTATAAGATTTATCAAGGTAAAAAATAGAAAAAGTGGAATAAAATTATATATGTATTTTTATTATTTTAATTAAAATGCAGTTACACCAAGAAATGTCAGTAGAAAAACTCAATCTATTAAACAAAAATGTATTTTTCATCCGCCTTGACACAGATAATATACTCAAATTTTCTACCCGAATTGAAATATATCAATAAAATTTTCAGTTGCCTTTTCGCGTTGCGTTGGTTACATCAGAGATAATGTAGAACTATGGGTTACATAGTACCACTCACATAAGGTACATGTTACGGATAAAATTTAATTAAAATATCCTAATTGTTTGTACATTTTTACAAATTCTAGATTACATCAGATAATAGATGCAGGTGTGGGAGTTTTCTTTTTAAAGGCGCACTTGGCATCACTATTGGAAGCTCTTGAACAGATAAAACTGAAATCCACCGTGGATTGTACCTAGAGAACATAGTGAATTATTGTTTTCGTGCACGTAACCATATATTTATAATAAAACCTAGTGTTGGTAGGTAAGTACACGGTCCCCGTGTTTAATAGGATCAGTACAACAGTAGGCACTTTCCACGATTCGCTAACCATCGAATTAAATTCACTCATTAAATATTAAATGACGCGGTCCAAATTAATTTTCCGATCGAAGTATTATTATTTCTCAGCGGATAAAATACTTTTGATTAGATTTTTAAAATTTAACACCGGTCCGACGTTTCAGTTGATACACCCTTTTTTGGCCAACCAATCTCGTCAATAAAATGACCCTAAAGTTACCCAAAGTCATTAATTAAAAATGGCATTGGTTATCAAGTAATAATCAAAAAAACAACTTTTTGTGTACTTTTTTACGCCAATGAAATTCAGATTTTTTAACTTGTTACGTACAAATTAACGTTCGAATTCACATATGTAGGTACTAAGTATCTTTTTACACAGATATATATTTCTTAACCATTTCTTTTAAATATTTATACTTAACATCTTTGATGTGTCGTTTACTGGGGAAAATCCGTGCATAGTTGGATCTTACAAATTAAAATAATAAATTTAAAACGTTTAAAACACGATTTCTAAAACAAATTATTTTGTTTTATAATACAAGCGTGTATTTAATTACATTTGATGCGAATGTTTTTTTTTTCCTTTATTAGGGCCTTCTATCAAAACTTGATAACATCGGCCAAAAACAAGTTACATCAATAAACATAAACAGAAAGAAATAACAATATTGATACAAACAATAGACAACAAAAATATATGTACAAGAAAAACATCAAAATATAAATTGTAATAATAAACACATAACCAAACAACCAAACACACACAACCAAACCAACAAAAATTTCAACATAAATTGAAATAGGCACTAACAGAAAAACCCACCATAACCTGATAGTGCCTATTTAACAAAAAAGAGAAACTTACAGTAAAATATTAGAAGGAAGATAGAACTTAATAACTAGAAAAATTATAACAAAATAATCAAAATATTAACAAACATAATCTTATATTAATGATAAATTATAGCTTTTAAAATAAAAAATTTAACGCCAGGAAGTAAAAATAACGTTAAAATATTTAACATAAACCTAAAAATGCAAAATAAAATTATTGTATATTATAATATTTTCTAACATTCAATAGTTTCAAAATAATATAGCGCTGTATATCAATATTAAATCCTTTTCCAGCTTCATGAGTTTCCTTACTAATTATTTTTGCATATATTTTATCATACCTTGTTCATGTTGACAGATTCCGAATTCAGTTGAAAAATTTAAATGCATGTTTTACCTACCCTATTTTTCTCCTTCTAGATTTTTCTTTTACGGGGTATTTTTTTTTTGTAATTTATTCCGGACTCGTCTCAGCATAGTAACAAATGCTTTCGACCACACCCCCACCTCTGGGCCCGCCCCCAGCTCAGTGACTGTCGGGGGGTGCAAATTATTTGTGGTGCATAATTTGGCCATCTGGAGGGAATTTGCAGAAATCTTTTGATTATGCGCGAGGCACAAATTGTTCTCCAAGATACCCAAATTGTACTCAATTTCACTTTTTATGACAAGGCGAAAAATTTTTAAAGCATATACTTACATGTTA
This sequence comes from Micrasema longulum, assembly GCF_059751315.1. Classification (NCBI taxonomy): domain Eukaryota; kingdom Metazoa; phylum Arthropoda; class Insecta; order Trichoptera; family Brachycentridae; genus Micrasema; species Micrasema longulum. Next base: position 14,559 of record NW_028277513.1, read on the forward strand.
TATTTTTTGTATTTGTATACGCACAAAAATATAACTTATCTTTTTCGGAGGAGCTCGTGGTGACTCTAGGACGCTTTACTCGCTCGGGAAGGGTTTCGGGTTTGATTCCCGGTGAGATCACAAAAAATAATGTTTTTTTTTAAGACCTGACTTGCTGCGGTAAAAAAAAACATGAATACAAATCAAATGTTTTATAAATTTAGCTGTATTTTGAAAATTCAAGCATTCGATTATTTGTTAAAAAACTTCCTTAGTTTTATTTGTTGTACTTTTTTTTAACTAGGGGAAAGAGCAGTAAAAATGATATATTTCCGTGAGTGTATAAAAATAATACCGTTCGAAAATAATTTTTAATCCATTGTGTATTATGTGTAATAAATGAGTTTGCCCTTCGCAATAGAAACCGCCAACTCCTATTTACACACGTTTTTCTCTTTTCTGTTCATTTTGTTAACATTAGAGTTTTTTTTTCGTCTCTTCAGATATGCGAATATTTTTTTTTATTTCTTATTTTTGTTTGAAAAAGTCAAAAGTGGAGGCACATTACATATTCTATAATATTAAAATTGTTTAGTGTGTATCTTTGATTATGAATATTGTGAAAGAAACTATTTACCAAGCATTTTAATACAAATATCGCTCACTGGTGTTGAAGCATTACTTTTATAACTGTTTCCCTTTTGAAATCAATTGAAACATAGAAATCAATCATGAAACATAGAAATACAATAGGTATCTCCATTTAATTACTTCTTTTTTTTTAAATTACCGGAGAAAAGTACTTTTTTCGTAAATTTTGTTTACGGTAAACTGGCAGCACTGAAGAATATGTCAAATATTTTTCATAGAAGAGGCCATATCTATGGCGCACACGAAACACGAATTTGACAGGAGTCAAACGGAGTGAAAAGTGTTTGCGCCTCTCTACGGTACAGTTAATAAAAATTACTTGGCCGTTTTGCGGATGAAGTAGCAAGTCTTACCTGATTTAATACTAAACGTGAGTTGACTTTTTATGTTATCGCCAAAATGTTATTATATTGTTTCAAACTCGTATTTTAATTCATGTTTTACTGACTCCTGATAATACTGACTAAATATTTGCATTTGGCATTCCGCACATTCCGCTGTGAATCTTGAAAAGAAAGTTGAATGTGACCCAAATATTTCCAACAATGACTTGATTATTCGCGAATTAATGTTTTAAATCATACGTGTCGATATATATTTTTTGTATATTTTTAATCACGTAATCCAAAGCCCAGATTAGTGGGTTCTTCATTTCGTAAATAATTTTCCTTATTGACTCATTATCATAAGTTACTTAGTGCGATTCGCGTAACATTTCTTCGATTATTTTAAATTATCCTTGTTGTGTCTAGACCTCTTACTAAATAAAAATCATCTAGTTTAAATAAATCAGCTTAATAAATTAATTACAGTTAAAACTCGCCGTTGTCTTGCTTGGAAACCAATCCAAAACAGGCAAATAATATTTTACAATACTACAATATTGTGCATAAAAAAATTTATTAAAAAAAAACACAGATTTGTATTAAAAAAAACACAGATTTTTTGGAGGAAAAAATCAAAACCAACTTGATCATGATCATAATACCAGAGAAAGGGTAAAAACCAGACTTCCTTTTAGAAAAAAAAGGCAAAGTGCAAAATTAAATTTTATATTATGCAGTAAAAGTTATTATGATGCGGGAAAAAACATTTATGAAGAAAAAAAAAACAAAATTAAATTTACATAAGGTTGTGACCATAGAATTAAGAATAGTCCAGAAGAAGCGTAGAATCATATTTGAATACATCGGACTGTGTCCGAAATTCCCCCACTATGCCCCACTTTCGCCGCGCGCATTCGTAATGTCGCCGCGTAATGTTGCACGATGGGAAAAAATATAATCATAACACAAATGTAAGATAAAAAAAGGCAATCTGTTAATTTCTCTAAAATTTTACTGTGCATGCGGAAATATTTGTGACATATATATAAAACAATTTATAAATTAAATATATACACTCATTTTTCATAACTTCAAAACTGTTTAATACATTTCATAAAGACAATATAATAGAATTATTCAATTCACAACACAATTTTAATGAACATCGAGACAATTCGAGATTTTGGGATACTTTTTGATAACAAACTTAAATTCTACCATCACATTGACCACATTTCAAAGAAAGCGTCCAAAATCTGTGGATTTATTTTGGGAATATCTAAGCCATTCAAAAGCCCGAAAATTGCAATTATATTACATAAATAATTTGTTCGTAGTTTGCTTGAATTTAATTATATAATTTGGTCTCCTAATTATAATATTCATATAACTGTTGTAATTGGCTTAGGCCGTATATATAATAAATAAAAATTAAAAATAAAAATAACGCGGAGTGCAACATAAATTTTTTAAATCGTGAAAATTTAAAATCGGATCAAATACTTTCATAATCAGCTATTATGATCATCTAGAGTCCTTTCATATCTTTATCTAAGAATTCAGAAGCATTTTGGCTGGTTTGATATTCTTGCACAAATGAATATCTAACTATATAGATCCCCATGATATCCTTGCTTAGATAAACATTAATGTACCTCGCCGTAACTTGCGTACCAATCTTGTCTTTGCTGTGGGAAATTATAAAACTAACATTGGATTCTTTTCCCCTCTGCCAAGGACCCTCAGAACAGTGAACGAAATCTCACTAAACGGTACAGTCGATGTGTTTCTACAGCAAGGGCAGGCATTTAAGAAGCAAGTGGTTTTGTCTCTCCTGACTCGCGATGTCTCACTTGCCATTTCCGCCTAGATTATACTATATACATACATTTTGTTAATTATACACTTTGTTAATTAAAGTAGATTTTAATAATGTTTAAATTTAGTATTATTGATTAATGCCAATCTATTAGGGCTTACTTAAGCCTGTTGATTGGCTTAAAAAAAAAAAAATTATAGAGATTAATTATTTGAATATGTTTCGATTGAAACTTTTGTTAAAATTATGGATAAAAAAAACAGGTTTAAATAGCTTATTTTTTTAATGAATAGAGTATACTTTAATTATAATTTTCTCATTTTTAGTGACAAAAAATTGTGTTCTAATATCAGCACTCATTTTTTAACTTTTTGATATCTATCGTATTCTTCCAGTAGCCTTTATTTCAATTAAAAATAAAATGTATATCCACTCACAGGCCTTTGTGGGATTTTATTTTGTGTTAATGTAATAGTTATTCTTGTATTTGTAACTTATGTATACATATTGTTAAATGCCAAGAAAAAAATATAATAAATAAATAATATGTCTATGTGTGCCCTATTTCAAGATACAAAGTAAATAAAATATAAAGATTTCTGGTCTTTAAAAAAACTTACTCCTTTTCAACAATAAATATTGCTCGTTTTCTCCATGTTTTCGTTCTCTATGGTGGGCCAATACGCATGCAAATGTAATATTCAAACCAAGCATATATAGAGAATCAAAAAATACCATCCGTGAATATGGGAGTCAACTATGTATAAACGGAATGGTGAATGTTACACAGTGTATAAAGTGATCCCTTAACCTAGCTGAAGACAGATTATAAGCCATGTAAATGCCCAGACTTAACAAAAAAAATTGTTTTGAAAACTTATGCAAATTTAACAATATTTTAAGTTTGTCCAAATTTCTGTAGACAATGACTGGATTCAACTCCCTGGGGAGGTTTTAACATTAACATATTACAACAGAGATGAAGAACATTTAAGAGAAGGTAATATAGAAGTCTAGGCATCTACAGGGCTTATGATCTGTCATTGGCTGGTTTAAGTGGCCACTTTACACACTGTGGAACATTCACCATTCCGCCCATATTTGAACATCTATATTCCTTCAATTCTTTCATCTGTTGATGTTTGTGAAGTTAAAGAGCCGAAACCTTTATTTATGCGGTTGAGATTTTTTAAATTGAATTTTTTCACCTACATACTAGGCAACACCTGAAAATCTTATTTTTTAAATTTCTATACTTCTTCGTGGACCAGGTGGATTTATCAACAATATTTTGAGTTTATCCAAATTTCTCATCATAAGCCATGTAGATACCTAGACTTCTATATTACCTTCTCTTAAATGTTCTTCATCTCTGTTGTAATATATTCATTATGCATATTTATATATTCAATCTCAATACCTTGAACCTTTTGATCTTTATGGTATGCAGCCTGTTTTTTTTTCAATAATTTCAATTACTCACTTAGATATGTATCTATCAAACAATGGCCTTGTGAATGTTAGAAATATAAAAATACTCACTTTACATATATTATAATCATTTTCTTTGTCCCTACAATGTGGTGTCAAAAGTTAGAAGTAAATCTGTGATTCTTTAAGTTTAAAGGACGCCAGTAACAAGATGATGCTTACTAAACATTTTTCGTACAAAAAGGAAAACTAATACAGGTTGAGTATGAAGGATATATCCCTTTGAGTATTTATTTATTTATTTCATTCACATAAACGCCTGGAGGGCTTTTACAAGCACAGTACATAGATGAAATATGTAAAGTTAGAAATAAAATGTTGCATTTGGTTCATTCAAATAACATATTCCTACCAGTGACGTCTTTGATACCAAATTTCTAGTGAAGCTCAGATTTTAAGGATAAGTATAATATGCGTAAATGTTAAGTAGGTACCTATTTATTTATTTATTAATGAAATCATACAGTCTTTATATAAAAAACAAGGTACAAAAGAACAATTTTAAAAAGTAAGACCAATTACAGATTTCACACTAATGAATGCAGGAGGAGAGGGGAAAAATAATTTAAGTCTAAAAAAGTAAAAATAAAAATATTACATAAAAAGTTCATATAAAGGAGAAGACATTGTAAAGCTACTCTACTTTCCTCCCTCTCTCTCTGCTTCCATGAACATTTCAATTTAATTGTAAAAAAAATCACAACTAACAATAAATTATTCGATGGAGGTAGTGGATGTAGATGTATATATACCTATAGTAAATAACACAGTACCGACCATGTTTGTAGGCATCTTTGAGCATTTTTATATTGGTTGCTAGTTTTTTATCTTCATAATGTGTTGATAAAATGCGAATTAAAATACATATTAGGTACTGGTGACTGGTGAATAGCAATGATTTCTTAGTGAGGCTCAGCCTCACTCGCTTCATGTGCTCCTTCGTCCCTGTCTCTACCTACATATCATTAGTAAGAATATAAAGATGACACGATGTTCATAAATATTGTAAAAAATTTAAATAAATCAATATACCCAATAAGAATTTTTTTTTTTTTAATATATGCTAATAAAAAATAAAAATCTTAAGTTAACACTAGTTAACAATAGTAATCTATGAATACACAGTTGTATGCGTATAGAAAAGAAAATTGTAAACAAATTATTGACATATCTGAAAATGCTTAAAGGATACATCTGTAAAAAAGAGCTAAGCGAAAGTTATTTATCATATGATCAAAAATAAATAGGAATTTCTAATTTGGAATGCCTACGCTGCACCATTCAGTCATTATTTTTTACAGTCACGTTGGCAGCACTGTTTTTGACAATCTGTCAGTTTGATGGCAATCGGATGTTCAGTATTCTGTCAGCGTCTGTTTGAGTGAGGCGAAAAATTGTCGTGTGGCAATTTTTACAATGGATTAAAACTTGGAACAACGAGTGTGTCTCAAATTTTGTGTTGCTAATGAAATTTCGTGTGCCGAATCATTGAAAATGTTGAAAAAAGCCTTTGGTAAGTCGTGTATGTCGAAAACACGAGCATACGAATGGTTCAAAGACAGTGGTAAATGCTTAGATGATGATGAACATACTGGACGCCCAACAACATCAGTTACCGAAGAAAACATCGAATCGGCAAATCAAAATTAAATAAATAAATCTGGATAGTGAGAAAGTTCAGTGTTTTTTTATTTATTTGTTAATAGACTATTAAAGTAAGCCAAAAAAAAATTGTATTATCAGGTTGGTTCATATGATTCAGTGACGTCGTTCAAAGTAGTGTGTTTTTATTATTTTTTCGTACATTTTCAAGAAACTTTTCTTTACAATTTAATGCTCTAATATTTACCACACGCAAGAAAACATTTTTTGTATCCAATTTCTTGTAGGCCTGAAGTTCCTCATTGGAGTTTCACTATAATATACCAAAATTTAGACACTCTGAACTCCAAAGAGGATTTTTTATTTAATTAGTGGTTTTTTTTACAAATATTTATAAATACTTAGATAAAAATGCATTATTATGTATTTAATTATTTAATTGGAGCATTCAAACAGAAATCAACTCAACATTAAAACACATCACGGATTGTCAAACCTACTGTTGAGAGTATTCGGTATGTGTATTTCCATTAACATATTTTATTCTTTCATCCTTTTCAACCTTTCATCGCCCCAAAAGATATGCTCCCATTCGTATCTCTAACTTCTCGGTGGATACACCTCTTCCAGTTGAAACATCATACCTTACCATGGCACCTCCTTATTTCCTGGTAAATATTTTTAAAATGATTAATTTCTTTTCTAAAACCAACTTTTTGTATGCAACTTTCACAATTTAACTCTTAAAATATTATCAAAACTATCTACAAAATGTATTCCTCGGAACGTGATATCCCAGTGAGTGATACATTACAATTATTTTGTTCAAGTTTTGTAAAAAAAGAATAAATAAATGAAAAAAATATGTATGTATTTTATATTATAAACTTAGAAATACAAAAAAAAAATCTTTTTATAATATCTTCTACTTCTAAAACATTTAAGTTTGTAAGTGAAAATTCTCGATGGAAGTTCATTGTAATTTATTAGATAAATAAAAGATGAGTGGTATAAATACATTGAACTCCTTAATAAAGATACCAGCCTCGAAGATTTCGTGAAAGCTATGAAACCGGTCACTGGATTTTCCAAATTTGTGGATCTTCTACTTCTTTTCAAGATTTTCATAGATGACAGCACGAATCATTGTCTTATATTTAAAAAATATATTTTCTTTTGCTTTTTATAATAATATTTACTCTTTTAGAATTATAGCATAAATATTCTTGTAATGAGCTTTAAATATGAGTTAATTTATCGGCTGATAATTTTATTTTACTATCTTATATTTATGTTTGAAATGGTTATTAAAATATTACACAAAAAAATATAGCAAAATATGCAAATGCATAAAATCAATACAATTTAAACTTGTTACTGTTATTAAATGTCATAAATTACTAATGTAAAAATATTGTCAATTTAATTCAGTTCATCATTTTAAAAAGTAATCGGCAATACTCTGACATACTTTCATTATTAGGTCACATGCCAATAAGTTACTCAGATAAATCTATATTGCTTTTTATTTAGGATATCAATTAAATGTAGATTTGTATTACAAATTTGACATTTCAATGCTGTTATAATTTATCTCCTAAGTTAGTCTTTAGTACATTTTTTCACATCAACTAATATTTATAAATCTATTACAATAAACTTAACATCTTTTTTTTTAAATCAGTAAGTTTTTTTCATAATTTCAGGCATCTCATGTGACAATTTTAACCATTCATGAAGCTATTTTGTGATTTTGTTTTTTTCTTATGTGGTAGTCTTATCTTATTCCTATATCTAATTTGATACCGGGTGAATTTTAATTTTAATGCAACCAGGATGTATCTATAGAAAGTTAAGATAAGTTGCAGGAAGGACAACTTGCCCTCTCTTAGTGATTAACTTTCTGGGCAGGGACCACATCAGTGAATTTCTGTCTTCCCATAAAAGCCGATGAATTGTAGTAAAATGAATCAGACAGTCGAGTATTTTTAAATATATTTACATAAAACATTTTGTTTTACAAACAGATCATTTTACACTGTCTGTTATTATTTTATTAATCCATCGGTCATCAATTTCACATACTATGTATGTAAAATTTTATTTATTCATTTTATAAAATATGAAACATTAAAAATAATGTGTCCTCACTAGGGTAACCCGTGCCGGGGACACTTTACAAAATACTTTATATTTTTTTACGTAGTAAAATACAGATAGAAAGTTACAAAATCTCAAAACAGTATTAAAACACTATACATACATTTAATTTCTCTCTGTATATCTACATAGCTAGCTCAATATAACTCACCTATTGTTAGATTACAGAATACCGGGAACGAATATGCATCACATTTTGATATATTTAGTTTATCTCTGCCTAACTTAAAAAATAAAGTGATCAACATATTTTTATCAAAAAGAGCAAATCATCTTCAGAAGATTGGGTTGGAAAAGTTATAATTTGATTGATTAATGTATTTTGTTATTGTATAATTTCTTTAAAATATATATATGTATTTCAAGTAATTAATAATGTGTACAGTACGAGTATATTAATATTTCATACTCGATTTTTTTTTTTTTAATTATATTTTTAAGCACTCTTTATACCACATATATGTAAATGGCAGAAATGCCGTATATAAATAAATAAATAATATTTATATTATAAAACACACAATGAATAAAAACGTAAACTTTACGTTCACTGAAGTATTGTAGTGGAACAAATATTTTAAAATTGGTTTGTTCCAATGACAATCCATTTTACTTCTAACTATCTCCATTATCCAATTTTTTATAGCCTTTTAAACATTTTCTTTTTAAGAATTACCACTTTCTTTTTTTTATTACCTATCATTCTTTAAATGTTTGCATTAATAGCATTATGTTATTAAGAGTTATTTTTTGTTATATCTTATAAATTATTTTTTATTCTGTGATGTTCCTTCATGAAGAAGATTTTTTTTGTAGTCTTGAATTTCTCAGAAACATTTCACTTTTTCTTAAATTAATTATAATAATAAAAATGCAATTCCACCAAAAAATGTCAGTAGAAAAACTCAATCTACATATACTTTTTTATACTTACCGTCTTAGAAAATAAAAATTAAGTTGTGTTAAATTACTTTTTTATTTTACCATATTAAAGTTTCTTAGACCTTGGCCATGAAATACATAATCTGATTTTTATTTATTTTATTCATTGTTAGTTTAATTACTGCTCGCGACCTTGTTGATTCGATAAGTGTTTGACAAAAAGATACCAGCAAACTTGAAATAAAATTTATGCGTAATTGTTAGGTCATCCAACTAGTTTTGTAGAAATGGAGAAAAGTGCTAAATGACTAATACAAAATATTTGTTGATAGGAATTCCAATGAGTCAATTGAAAGGTGTGGTACCAAAGTTGATAACCCTCAAAAATAAAGTTAAGATATTTTGTGGCTTATTATCATTTTATTTTTTAAAAGAAATATTTTCATTACTAAGATTTTCCAAAATATTTCAATTTTGGGGGCATTTTCAACGAGTTGTAAAAAATTCACCATGTTAAAATGGGAATCAAGTTGACGTAGAGTGGGATTCGAGCCTCTGATCCGTGAGTCTGCACATTAGCCACGGGATCACAACCGGGTTCAAATTATCTACTCAGTTGTGTTTGAAGAATTTTTTTTTATGATTGTCTCTAAATGGCCATTTTTTGTGCCTATATAGGAGCTCGCTGCACGTAAATTAAAAATATTTATTTTTCTTAGAATTTAATTACTAACAACAAAAGCGACGAGTTTATTTTTTGATTACTTGAACCCCAAAGTATGTCTCTATTTTCTTGTATACGTCGGTAATCAGCATTACACAGAGAAGTTCGTTTTTAACATTGACAGCTGACTTCTGTTTGTTTTGTAGAGAATTTCTGTCGTCCATATAAATTATATAAGGCAAGTTTGAAACACATTTTAAATTAATTCTGTCAGTTGTTTATCAGTTTGAGACTCATTGTTAGTAAAAAAAATAATGTTAAATAATTTCTCAAGTACTAAAGATAAAAAAAAAACAACCTTAAACATGTATTACTGGTTTTTCTTTTGTTGTGCACTCATATTACGCGATGCTTTCTTCATTCAAACATTTGTTTAGTAACTTAAAACCACATTTTTTCAAATAATTTTTTAATCGGAATTTGATGAATTTTCAGTGCCTGAGTTACTCCGATTACAGACAATACGGATATTTATTTGTATGGCTACACGTCTCTGAAATGTACAAAAAACCTGGGGAAATTAATTAATTCATTATTCCCTTTTGCACCTAATGGTAACATAGAGCGCTGCATTGGTACACCAACATCGTATTTAATTTCCGCCAAATACTTTGAAAATCGTCATCGATGGCCTTCCGGGACGGCAGGAGTCTGCAGTTGTAAAGAAGAGGCAACTTGGGTCAAGCTCTCCTGAGCCATTCGCAGCACGTAACAAAATCTCTTTTGGTGTATTGAAACGGTATAAAGGGCTAGGTCATGTGAGTTTCTGACCTCTATGATTAAATTTTTACATGTTTTATAGAAATATTTTTCCTTTCCAGATGCGGTCCTCACTCCTGTCCCGAATAGTGGGCACAGGTGCCACAAAAAGGTTTATCTCCACTTGTCAACAGCTTCTGGCAACACCACAAGTCGACGCACTGCAGGTACACTAAATACTAGTATTTATTCCGAATTTTTTCTATGGTTTCTCTAATACCCACACCACAATATTTTCGGTGTAGATTTTCCTAATGAAAGAGTTTAAAAAATGTAGTGTTCATTTTTGAAGTCCTCGTACACAGGTAAATTTTGTAAATAATTAAATCGTTTCATACAATATTCTTAGTTTGTCCAAATTATGGATCCATGGGGGGCGATTACATTTGAAGAATACAGAAGCCATATCTTCACAATGACGGCTTAGTAGAAGATACACTATTGACTCTGTGTCTTTCAGTTTTTAGATAAAGACATTGATAGCTATCGAGGGCACTTATACCCCACAGTACACTTATCTACATACTAGAAATGACAAAAATCATGCTTAAGTGTACTCTTTTTCTTTTATTTCGATTTGTTTATATTTTAAATCGCTTCTAGGTGGCTACTCTTTATCACAGAACCAGTGCTGTGAAGAAGGGGCAACTTAGGTGCCGTGCCCCAATTGCTATTATTTAAAATACAAAAGAGGAATAAGTAAATTTAAATCCGACATTGAAGACAGAGTAAAGTTTGAAAATTACAGCGCATTCATTTGACATTCGATGACGTAATGTGCATGCGCCGTAAGGGGCAATGACAATACTTCGAATGAAATGTTGCCACTACAAAAGCAAGATGGAGATGGAATCCGATTCGTGCAGTCCCCCTTAATTTCCCCCCCTTAATCTCCGACCAATATCCATCATTTACCCAACCCCTCCCGTCCCCTGATATACGGAGAAAAGAGGTTAAAAAAATATATAAAAAATACGTTTTTGATTTCTAAAATTTAAAATGTATTAAAAAAAAAAAAAAACTTCTTTCTTTTATAATATTTCTTTAAAAGATAACCAAATAAGTAAATAAAAAAAATATATATATTTATCAGCCCACCATCAAAAGACCTATGAGGCACCCCGTATATCGGGGACAATACAACCCATCTCAAAGCCATGACTCACCATAGACTATAGAGGTGTGAGGGCAACCCTCGGAACTCCATTTCGCCACTTAAAGATACTATCCTTGCAGTAAGACCTACCCCATCACAAATAGTAAATATAGATATAAAAATAAAATAATATTTATTTCTATACTAAATCTTATGTTTTAAGTACTGCGCGACAGAAATCCTTCAGAGGGGTCTAAACAAGTCCTATCAGTTCGGATTAACTGGCGAATTAAGTCATTTTTCTACTGCAAGGAACCTCACTGACCCTCAAAATTTCCGTTGCATTATAGTATCTGGAAAGCATGAAGTGCTGGCAATAGTCATAGTTTTATTTCTCACTGGTGTAGATGCATTTCATTATTGGTAATTTTATTTTACTACTCGGGGTTCATATACCTATAGTACAAAATAGAATATGTTTTTGCCAAGGTAGATTTTTATCGCAGGAGGCAAAAATAGCAGTTCACAATGGGTGCGAAAAATGTATTTGGAAAAAGAATAATGATAGTTGGTCGAATTGAATGCTGTCAAAATGCGTTCTTTCGGGCGAATGTGTGGAAAAGCTATCTATGGTGGGTACACAAATGTTGAGATCCGTTCATTATCTAAGGCTGATACTAGCATTATCGACAAAATCAAGAAAGGAGTGGTCCTTAGTTTGGACATGTAGAGCGAATGGACGGCAAAAGAACATCAGTAAGGATTTACTATGCAAATTTTGATGGATCTAAAAAACATAGAGGACCGAGAAAAAGATGGTACGACCAAATCGATAAAATATTTGAAGATGAACATTTCAAAAGTCAGAAGAATTGGTGTGCATACATGCAAACATGTGATGGTTTGTTTGAGTACGTTTAAAAAAAAATTGAGTTGTTAATTTTGTCAACAGGAGGCTGCCCTTGACCAAGAGAACTGCATCCTGGTGGATGAGGCCGACCGCACCACGGGATCTGCCTCCAAGCGAGCGTGTCACGTTGTGGCTGCCGATGGATCTATTCCCCTCCACCGAGCCTTCTCCGTATTCCTGTTCAACACTCACGGGGACATGCTCATGCAGAGAAGGGGACACAAAAAGGTACCGTACAATCACATCAAAAACATCCGCTAGTTACCTTTAATACTAGAATACGTTTTAGCTCATTATGTCCTTCGTCCCGTGTTTAGTTGGAACAAGGTAAAATAAAATGCACCATAGTGTTGCTTATTTTATGATTTTTGCTATATATTTTTATCCTTCCATCATTAAACCAATTCATAGGGGTCTTTTTACCTGTCATTAGATGCGTTAAAAAAATAAATTGTAAATATTATGTTAGAGCGACTTAAATATTACTACTGATAAATAATTATTATTTAGAACTAAATTTATTGCAACAGAGAAGGAAAACATTTTTGAAAATGGAATATGGAAATCTCCTAGGGAGCAAATCCAGCCTGTCTACACATTTGGACATACTCAAAACATAGTTAATTATCATTTATTTTATCAATAATAATGTATCCCGACGGAACAAAAAACCAGTTTTGTGTGTGAAATAGATCCTGGACCCTGAACATGTGCATACAAAGAGAGGCCGTAACTACATCGAAGTAAATTGTGATGAAATAAGCGTTTTGTCAAAACTGACGAGAGCTTGTTGTAACTTTATGGTCAAAGATTTTTTTTACAGTACAGGGAGGGTCTGATGTCTTGCAGGGCACCCGCTCACACAGCGCGGATTTAAACCGTGCAACTCGGCTATAAGCTAAAACTATTCCCTGTCTGCGTAATCTATAAGTGTGAAAGCATTTCAATCAATGATATGAATCATTAGCATATAAAACATGTGAGTCGAGGTCCGGTAAATAAAGAAATCAAGACAGTAATATTTTTGGGAAGTACTCCGATTTTTTTAATTGTAGGTCGTCTTTTTGTATTCTAGTACATAAATATCGATTTTACTTTATACCGTCTCAATATGTACCGATAAAGATAGTGTTTATAATCCCGGCCCTGGCGGGGCTTATTGCTAGAGGACATATATTATTAGGTGTATGCATAAGTCTTTTCCGGTTTCACTAAGATCTGGCGCCACCGAACAGTACGCAGCGTATGAATTTGACACTATGTCAGTTTGTTCGTCTGACATTAACCTACAAACACATATGTTGAGTCCGCCCATCAGTAGCGTATGTGTTGTATCTTTCAGTAATCATGTCGACGTTTCTGCCTGAAAAAGAACATTTGCGGCACGCATTGTTTTTCTTATTTAATAAAAGAAAAAGGCTGTGGAAAGTCATTGTTTGCTTATAGAAACATATGGTGAATACGCTCCATCGATTAGAACCTGTGAGACATGGTTTTGACAATTTAAACTTTGTGATTTCAATGTGAAAGACAGTGCGCGCTCCGGTAGACCATAAAAATGCGAAGACGAGCAATTGCAGGCGTTACTGGTTGATGACTCAACTCAAACTCAACAGCAATTAACAAAAGCATTAAATGTGTCACAAGAAACGATCAGCAGACGTTTACGAGCAATAGGAAAGATAAATAAACTTGATAAATGGGTCCCACATGATTTGAAAGAACGGCAAATCGAAAATCGCAAAGTCACTTGTGAAATGCTGCTTCAACACCATGAACGAAAATCATTTCTGTACCGAATCGTGTCGGGTGACAAAAAATGGATTTATTTTTAAAACCCGAAACTGAGAAAATCGTGGCTGTCATCTGGCGAAGCCGGTCCTTCAACGCCAAGGCCAAATCGCTTCGGCAAGAATACCATGCTTTGTGTCTGGTGGGACCAGAGCGGTATTGTGTATTACGAACTCTTGAAGCCCGGCGAAACCGTTCATGCACAACGCTATCACCAGCAAATGATTCATTTAAATCACATATTGATCGAAAGACGACCGGAATGAGCCAGATAACATGGCAAAGTGATTTTGTTTCACAATAATACGCCGTCTCACACAGCAAAACCAGTGAAAGACACCTTGAAATAGCTTGGATGGGACATCCTTCCGCCCCCGCCGTACATCTCTGACCCGGCGCCATCACCTCTTCACATCAATGGGGGCACGCACTCTCACAACTGCACTTCAGCAGTTTTGGGAAAGTTGGAAAATGACTCGACTAATGGTTTGCCGCAAAAGACCAACAGTTTTTCTGGCACGGTATTTATAACTTACCTGAAAGATGGGCGAAGTGTGTAGAAGCCGATAGCCAATATTTTGAATAAACAAAAAATAAATTTCCCTTGAAAATTACGTGTTTTTTTTACCACAGAAACTGACAAAATCTTGCTTTTTAAAATGCCTGAACCATTTTTTTATTTTCAGATTCAGGTATGGTTTTGAGCTAAATATTTTAATATCACTATTTAAACCACTCATGTGCCGAATTATCGGTAATCATTGAAGCTTGTAACAGTACATAATCTAAAGCCAGCAATGCATGAAGACTTTCACTTTGTATTTTTGTGTTGTTACAATCTTCTGATAACTAACTCATGTGTAGTAATAGAAAATTGAATTTGCGCTTACAAAAGTATGTATTATTTAATCTGTACATGCTTATTTTATAGGTTTTTCCTTGTAGATTTTATACAGAGCAAAACCCTCTACCCTGTGTCATATAATTGCTCGTCCCATCTCAACACAGGACTTTTAGTCCCATGGAGTTGGGGCTTATTGTCTCAAATAATGTACACTAAACTTATGTATATAAATAAATAAATTTTTAATAAGATTTTTTTTTCTCTACATGAGAATACATTTAAAACAATATTTTGAGGTCCTCCAAATTTATATAACAAATGCTTGATTTTTCCCTCAAAGAAACAATCCGTCTAGGGCCTAAGGTGTAATCCAATAAAAATTAGGATTGATGTATTATGTCACCAGACGTAAATTTAAAATAAGGAAAAATTTAACTTATTTCAAAACTTTTTTGTATTTTAGAAATGATATATAGGTAATTAATATATTTATTGATTGTAAACAGTTTCAAACATTTATATACTGTCATCTTGATGGTAAAAAAAAACTGAGATACAGCATCTAGTTTTGAATAAAATTATTTTTATTTATTTATTTAAACTTTAATTAAAAAATAATTGCGCTTTGGCGGACTTTGCTAAATGTTAATAATACTTATTACCGGGCATACTACAATTTTATTAAAAAAACATTTTGAAGTAGGTTAATATAATAAAATAAATAACAAGAAATTTTCAAATGGGTATTTTCAGATATATTTTAATTACGACTTTCAAGTACAAAAGATGTTTCCATTGCATTTTCAATATTACTTTTGCTCTGCAATTTTGAAGACTGGTGATCTTTCACAAAAATAGCCAAATGAATATCGTTATAAGACTTTTTTGTTTACAGGTGACATTCCCGAACGTGTATACTAATGCTTGCTGCAGTCACCCGCTGTGGCTGGGAGACCGGGAGGAAGATATCGTCACTGCGGCTCAGAGAAGGCTCACTCATGAACTGGGAATACCTTCTGAACAGGTACCGCATCCACTGACATACACGGGTAACAAATAGTGGGCCAGAGACGCATCAAGGGAACGTATTTTTATCGACAAATGATTTTTTAGTTTTGATTGATTACTGGTTTTTTAAGATATTGGTTTTTTATTTACCTGCCTCACTATTTTTTGACCGAGTTTCACTATTTTTACCAACCAGTATCAGTATGTGAGTATTCGATACAGCACTTAAGAGATTATTCTTATCCCAGTTTTGCATAGTCTGTATATGCAGCCAATTGTCTATATAATGTATCTATTATTAATACTACTAATACCCTCATTTCCCTGTAAGGGTAGGCAGAGAGGAATCACATGAACTGACTTCAGATTTTGGTTTACCCTCAGAGTAATAATACGCCACCGGCTTGTAGATTCACCCATACAAACAAAAACCATTCTATTATAACAAAATTATTAAACATAGATTTATTTGCGAATAATCATAATTAATGATGGGCGGCATTTGCTTTCGAAATAATTTGTAGTGTTTTTTTTCTTTTGGATTTAGATTACTGTTAATTTTTTGTTTAAAAATATATTTTAATTTACTGTGGTGCTACTTGTGAAAGAATAAAAGAAAGAAAGGGAATAAAAAGAATCCAACGGGCCGTAGGTACTCAGGTCGAAAATTGCAAGCACAAACCGAAACCGTCTGTCACACGTTTTTTGTTAAACCAGAAATTTGAAACTCTTTTATTCTATGCAATGTAGCGGAAATGGCATCTCTATAAGCGGGAGGGAATTATTACTCTGAGGGTTTACCTGATCGTGCCACATCTTTCTTGACCTTCCTCGTCCTAAGCAATCATCCATTCTTACTATATGTATATTTATTTATTTTTATTTTTATTAATAACAAATTAAAATACAATATTACAACTAAATACAATTCTTTACAATAATCAAATACATATATTTACATTAACGTTTCCCATTACGTAAAAGAAATAAACAATTCTTGTGTACATAATGGGGAGTGACGTCTTACAATAGATTATTTTATTTTAATCAATAATATTTTTAAAATAACATATATAAATAACAAAAAAGATATAAACAATGTTTTCAAACAGTTACATAAAAAAGAATTAAAGATCTATTTTTTTTACTTCTTTCTTAAATATATTGTATTCCTGACT
Source organism: Micrasema longulum (assembly GCF_059751315.1). Classification (NCBI taxonomy): domain Eukaryota; kingdom Metazoa; phylum Arthropoda; class Insecta; order Trichoptera; family Brachycentridae; genus Micrasema; species Micrasema longulum. The sequence continues at coordinate 31,779 of NW_028277513.1, forward strand.
GTACTTTTTATTATCTTTGTTTATTTCATTAAAGAAAAATATTCCTCTGTAAGTATAATGATGTTATGAAATCCCTCAGGCGAATGTGTGGTAAAACGATGTATGATAGGTGCGCAAATGTCGAGATCCGTGAAGTGTGTAAGGCTGAGACATGCATTATTGACAGAATCAAGAAAGGGGTGCTGCGTTGGTTTGGACATGCAGAGCGAATGGACAGCGAAAGAACGGCTAAAAGGATCTACGATGCAAATGTTGATGGATGCAGAAAACGAGGAAGACCGAGAAAGACATGGCACGATCGAGTCCATCAAATACTTGAAGATGGACATGTCAAAAGTAGGAATAATCGGCGTGCGTGCGTGCATGAGAAGATGTATGAATGTAGAGGAAGCGAGGTCTATATGCCAAGATAGAGTGTTATGGCTTTCTATCCTCTCTGCCTGCCCCTACGGGGAAACGGCGTGATGGTTTGTTCTTGTTGTTGTAAATCATTGGTAAATATGAATAATCCCCAATCATGGCAGCTCTTACAATTTTCGTGCAGTATATTTAGTAGCCTTGTACAATAATTATATTTGAATTAAATTTCATTTTTTCCATACATTTTTCATTTCTTCACTTCAGCGTTTTCCTCAGTTTTACACTTTTTTTGTTGCTCCCTTGAAAAACGTAAAACAGGGGTTTAATTGTAAATCTCTGCTGCAAGATGGCAATGTTAGCATTATTTGACGCTAGATGCGTGTCTACTGCTAGATGACCATGTTTACCTCCGTATCGGCAGATGTCAGAGTCAGACTTCACTCTACTGACACGCATCCACTACCACCACCCCGGGGACGGGCGTTGGGGGGAACACGAGATGGACTACATCCTCTTCCTCCAGAAGGACTTGTACTTGGAGCCGAACAAGGATGAAATCGATGAAATAGTCTATGTACCGAGGAATGGCCTAGAACAGTGAGTATAAACTATTACTTCTTTTGCGCATGAGAGTATTCTCATTATGAAGATTGTTGCTTACTGATTGGTTTAATAAATACATACATACCGAAAGTTCACACCATGAATTCTTATAAAAACATTTTAATATTCTTTTAGTTTTAATAATAATAAAATAAAATTACAATAAAAAGTTACGTTGACGTATTTTGTTGATGTTTTTTATGAAACTTTATAGTAAATTATGAAAATGATAAAAATATCAATAAAATTCCTCTGTTAAGTTGTATTTTGTTTTATTTGATAAACGAGCGCTTTCGTCCGAATAAGTGAACCGAACCAATAAAAATGAACTTCATTATTGTCTACAAATATTTGGACAAACTCAAAATATTGTTGATACATCCACCTAGTCCAAGAAGAATTATAAAAATTGAAAAATATTTTCTGGTGTTGCCTAGTATGTAGGTGAAATAATTCGATCATATTTATCTCACCCGCATCAGTAAAGGTTTCAGATTTTTAACTTCTTCACAAACAACATCTGATTTCTTTTTTTCTCTCGCAATATTATTCTTAAACTGTTTTTTATATTTAAAAATGTTTTTCCTTTTTTTGTTTTTTCATATTTATGTATTTATTTCGTTAACATTTTTGGTTGCTTATGTGCATTTACCTACTTGTTACTATTGTTATAGTTATGCAATTTTATAATTTCTTGTTATGTATTTATTTTCATATTTATGTTCAATATATATGTTAAAGGCGATTTGTGCCGTTTATGTAAAAAATAAAAATAAATAAATAAACAACAGATGGAAGAATTGAAGGAATATGGATGATCAAATGTAGGCAGAATGGTGGTATTAGGTACACGGTATATAAAGTGGCCACTTAAACCAGCCACTGACAAGTCATGCCTATACATGCCTATACTTTATTCCCCTCTCTAAAATGTTCTTCATCTCTGTTGTAACATGTTAATATTAACGATTCCCTGCTGTCTCTCCCTAAATAAAATACTCATCTGATCTTATCTCCCGAAAACCTTTTAAAAAATAGTGATTAACTTGAAAGTGTTGTAAAATATTTGTCCTGAAGATGCCTATTTAGGCAAAAGCATTTCTTGGTCAAATTAAACAAAGTAAATCTTTTTTTTTTTATCAAAATCAATTCAATGAATGATTGATGTTTGCATTACAGGTATCCTGAAAATGGTTCATAAAACAATGATTAAAAAAAAAAAAAAGTTATTATGTAAAAGGCTTAAAACTGATCAAAATAATTTGTATTTATATAAAATAAAAATTATCTTTTGTCTTTTTAGGGCGATTTCTAAATTCGAGGCCCCAATTTCTCCCTGGTTTAAATTGGTGTTGAAGAACCGATTGAAATTCTGGTGGGACAATCTTCACCAGCTCCACCTCTGTAAAGATGACTGTATCCACAGGTTTACATGATCCAATAATCATCCAGATCTTTAGTCCAATTCTGACACACCGCAAAGCCTGGAGATTTTCATTTCAAATTACAGAAATTATTCATGAATTTCAACTGATGATAGAGCCTAACAACTTGTTTTTAATGACTCTCTAGATTAAAGTTTATATTCAAAATATTTTTGATTGAAAAAAAGAAACTACCTCTTCGGGACTTAATTCTAGGTCCTTTTGATGATTGCACCGAGTAACGTTGTACTCTAATTATTTATTTCATGTTAATAAACATTAATAAATAATTATTATAGTTTTATGATTGAAAATGATAAAATTCGGTTCTTCGATAATCTTCGATTGCATTTATTAAAAGACTTATCAAACTGTTTTATGCAGGTACTTAATTAATATTCCTTTGTCCCGACTTAGTCTGTAATTACGTTATCCAGATATTGAAATGACCAAGAAATATGACTTGAAAATGTATACATACCATTTGAATTATAATTTTCAAAAGTCCCATAAATCATTATCTAATTGCCACAAATCAAGTTACTTTAAAATTATAATTATTTTTAAAAACATACAATTCCCTTGGGCGTCTAAATGTTTAATTAAATAATGATCTAATCTGATTTCAAATAAAAAAGGCATCAAGTGGGTTTTTTGTATACCCCTTAAAAATACTTCTGTTGACTTAAGGGGTTTCTGAATATTACGATTAATTTATTTAATCTCGATTTGTATTTTCCGCACAATTCTTGCATGTAATAACTCTATCGTTTACACATTTGTAAAATAATTTCTTAAATTTAATTTTCTTATTTGTTTCATTACATAATCTGATCTCAGCACAAATCATTGTTACGAACGCTATCTTCATTGGTACATATCGAGACAGTATAAACTAATATCGATATTTATGTATGAAAATGGGTATATTTGTATGAAAATTTAAGATATCCTCATCGGTAACCTGTAATTGAACATGTTTAGAAAAAAAATTATAAAAATGCTATATTTTTTATACAGAAAACTTTATTTTACTTTGTAGATAACATTGAAGATAAATTTTAACTTCCCATTAAAATATGGACCCAGGGACTATGAAATATTCTAGTATAAAAACACTTTTTTTTAAAAATATATCGTGTCAACCATGTCGGAAATCAAACCCGAGACCTCTTGCATAGGTAGGCAAATGCGCTGACCACTACTTCGCTAGGCCGATCCACGAGGCTCTAATTTAACAGATAAAGTTGGTTTATTTTTTAAGTAATAATATAGTTTTCCTTTAAATAATATTTAGTATCATTGGCGTAATGTATACGCTCTACCGGGGTTGATTTATATGCTCCACCCCTGACCTGCTTGGAGTTGACTAGTCGAGCTGATGTATACGTAGCCTAATATGGCTACGTGTAAAGTATCGAACGACAAGTTGAAACCTCCCGACAGTTCAGTGACAACAGGCCTCTTACCACTGTACTGGGAAGAGGGTACTGCTATAACAGGACAATGCTCCAGCAGTCGAGGCTGCCATTTATGAAGCTGGGTTTGCAATTGGTTGATCACTCTTCATATTCAACTTATCTAGCCCCCAGCGACTACCGGCTATTCACAGAACTCTCGAACATTAGACAGAATCATTTTGTAAATTCTCCAATCGTCCGACTACACCGGCTCATAAACGAGTACTGAGAAATCGATATGTTTCGATTTTCATCGTCAGCTTTTAGAGTAAAAATTCTTACAGTGATGAAATCAAAATAACTTTCAACGTTTCGTACATTTTATACCTGTCATGTAATAGCCCTCTGGGTATATATAGATAATATGTTAAAATATAAAAACATTTGCACGGAAATAAATTTTTGGACGACAATGAGGTCATGCGCTCTGTAGATGAGTGGTCGACAGGGGTCGGACAAATGTTCTACCAGAAAGATATAGAAATTTATATTGGAGCATCGTCCAGTGGGACTACATGGAAAAATAAGCTATTAAATCTTTTTACCGTCCACTTTGAAATAGATCAGGGTGGAGCGTATCCTGTTATTATATTGTTAATAGTTTTCTGGGCAATTGATACATACATCAATTTATATGCGGTGTGTTCAGAAAATAATGGGAATTTTTCAATTTCGCGAGTTTGGAGAGTCCGATTGCAATTTTTTTTTTGTTGTTGGTATACATGCCCCTGAAGTATGCTAAAATTTTCAGCTGTATTCATTGTTTACTTTGTCTCTGGCAGCCGCCAAGGTTAGACGTGTTCGGCGTGCTCGAAGATTTTCGTCTTGGCGATCCAGAATGCCTCCACTGGGACGATTGAGCCTTAGTTTCGACGTCATATCCGTAAACCCATGTTTCGTCACCTGTTACGAGTATAACACGTTTCAGTAATTCTGCATCGTCGTTGACTTCATTTATTGACACATGAGCAACTTCCATTCACTGCTGTTTTTGTTCCAAATTCAACAATTTTGGAACAAATTTTGCTGCCATGCGTTTCATACCCAAAACATTTGACAAAATTTCATGGCATGAGCCAATCTATATGCTAATATCATCAGCGACTTTTCTGATTGTGGTTCGGCGATCGCTCATAACCAGTTTGTCAACTTTTTCCTAGTTTTCATCAGTTGTTGATGTGCTGGGGCGTCCGGGCCGTTCGTCATCTTCAACATCTTCACGGCTATCTTGGAAACACTTATACCACTCGTAAACTCTTTACTCATAGCAGACTCACCAAAGGCCTTTGTTACACTTTATTTCATTTTTTATACAAAATTTGATACAATTTCTTTGATCCATTTTTTTTAACAAACGAAAATCACCGAGCTCATAAAAACATGTCTAACCTCAGCGGCTGCCACAAAGTAAACAATGAATACAGCTAAAAGTTTTAGCATACTCTAAGGGCATGTATACCAACATAATAAATAAATAAAAATTGACAATTGGACTTTCCAAACCCGTAAAATTAAAAAATTTCCGTTATTTTCTGAACACACCTCGTACACAGTCGATCCTGGATATAAGAGACTCCAAGAGACCGGGATATTTTTAAGATTTAAAATTTATATTTAAAATCCGTGTGGTTCTGTGGCTAGTGTCTCCGACTCGAGTGGTTCGAATCCCACTCTACCCCAACTCGATTCCCATTTTCTTATAGTGAGTTATTTACAATTCGTTGAAAATTGCCCTCAAAAAATTAAATATTTTGGTAAATCATAAGAACTCAAATATTTATTTTCTTATAAAAAATATAAAAAAATGACAGGACCTTAAGCCCTCTTTTAAAGACGTTTCTCTTATGTCCAGGTCTCTTATGCACAGGTTCCACTGTATATGTATGTATATTATGCTTGTCTAGAACAGAATCTTTAAAATAGAATATGAAATGTAACTTTCAGTATTGTATATTGAAGTGCTGTTAGTGTATGGTGTGTGTATGTACTTATAAATAATTTGTATTCTTGTAAATTGTTTTAAAATTGTGGATTGGATATTTAAATCGGATTTTGTGGTGTTAATATTTTCAATTTTATACTTGTCAATGTGTGAGAAAGAAATGTATATATTTAAAAAAAATGTGCAATAAACTTTTCTTTTTATATACTTGTTTTATTAATCAATAAATTGTATTATTTTTCTTTTTTTTAATCGGGAAATCAATAGTTAAATCATTTTTACACTCACAGTAGTGTAATTTATACAAATTAGAAGTATCTTATCTTATTTTTTGTTTTGTACACAATGGTGTGTTGTGAAAAGAACCAAAATTATATTGTTATGGTATTTGTTACAATCAATATAGTGTAAAGTTTCCGCAAACCAAGTTTTGTAAAACTTCCATGCAAAATAAACGTAAAAATTGCATTTTTCAAAAAAAAATTATAAAAGAGCCATCTATGAATAATTAGTTTCATATTTTCATTTAGAATCACCTTAAAGTGAAATATTTGGGTAAATCAAAATAGAATGCAAATATTTCTTTTTTAATTAAAAAAAATAAAAAAATATTACAATACGACCCCGTCTTTGTGGTTTATATACTAAATAAAACTTGCTTTAATATCATCATTACTCTTTTAAACTTGCTGACTGGTTTCCGAGATCGACTGTTTATTTATTTATTTTTGCACCACAACAGGCCAGGAGGCCCAATTACAGTGGTGAATTACATCACAGAACACCCAGACTTGTGAAAAATCACATTTTAATTTGTGTGTTCTCACCGGGAATTTAACCCGGCCTTTTGTGTGTGAGGCAAGCGTCTTGACCACTACACCACAGAGGACTGTTCCTCCATAATGGCTTACAAATAAATGTACCTATTTTGCAGAAGTTTTTTTGTTTTTAAGTATAAAAAAACTTTTATTTAATGTACCATGTTTTATTTATTATTTCACAAAATAAGCAGGTATATAAAAATATAAAATTATGTATGTTACACCACCTAAAAAACAATGATTAGGAAAGTATATATAACACCGCCTAAAAAAATAATTGTTATTAAAATCACTACCTATGAAAATTGCATGAATGATTTTTCATCAATATTTCTTATTATATATATTATAGCCATCATTTACAGTGTTATTTGGGTTTAAATTCTTCTCCAAGACTAGGCCCTCTTGGTAAGTTTGAGCCACACTCCACCATCTGCCGTGAGGATGAATGACCGGTTGTCGTACTTCATGGGTATGTTTGTCTTTTCGCACACCGATACTTCGTACTTGGACAAGACTGATACCAAACCTAACCTCGTCTGCATCATCCCGAATCGGCTACCTGAAACATTATTCAAACACTTGAGCATTCTTGCATTTGATAAGAAATCAATTTATGTTATTTCTTAGATTCACAACAAACAATGAAGAAAATTTTCAATGGAGGTGATCACTATTTTCACATCCGCACCCAGTTGTGCACAGAACACTGCATTGACAATCCAAGTGCAGTGTATCTGGATCATTTGTGTCACCTTAGGGGAAGGTAAGGTATCTATGAAACATTGCAGCGCAGGACCGACTACATTCCATGTCCAGGCGGATAAAGAATACAGTTCTGTGTGAGAAATAGCGCATGAATCCTAGACGAGCGTTTTCGACTCTATGACTTCTCTCAGGTAAAAGTCATGTAAATCTTAATCGAGTGGGGTTATCCCCACTTATGTAGGCCTCGTTATGTAGTCGTTGGCACATTTTCTTACCTTTCTTGAGGTCCTGGGTTAGATTCCTCGCAGGGTCAACATGAAACATAATTTAAAGAGGTTGTTTTAAACGCACAAACGACTATGCTACAAAGCTAACTTCTCTTTGCTTGATTTCCTTTTTCAGGATTTTTACCTGAGAGTAGCACACTCATCACAAACGACTATGCTACAAAGCTAACTTCTCTTTGCTTGATTTCCTTTTTCAGGATTTTTACCTGAGAGTAGCACACTCATCTCATCTCATCTCATCACGTTTTGATTCTGTTTCACACACACAATGTAGATGTATGTAGGTACTACCTTATTTTCATATGTTTTTAGTAAATAACCCAAGTCTATATTTTAGAGGCCTGTCAGCAGGCGGGAAAAATAGAATATAAAAGGACAATTGATAAAAAATCTTTCTCGGGAATTTTTTTCTTGCTGGTGTGAATCAATCCTGCGACACCAGTTTCACAGTTGGCTGTCTAACCGACTGCGCAGCACCTGTCACTGTTTGATAGAATTAAACAAACCGTGTTGATTTTATAATAGTAGATACATAAAATTTGACATTTTCAAATCAAATGTCGACAGGAACAGATTAAAAATTGTGTACCTTTGTTCAACTTATATACATTTTTAAAAATTGCCCTTAGTTCAGTTAATCTGCATTTTGATGTGAAATATATTGAATAGTTGCAATGAAACTGTAAATTCAGTGAGTGCTACATATATATGTATAAATGTATTTCTATATAAATGTATTTCTTTCCGTAGGTAGAAAGTATAATAATCAGTATTAAAATTCGATCGGAATTCATAGTTTTATTTATTTATGCTTTATTAAGTTAGTTCATAACATCTCCTGATAAGGTGCAATGTCATGGATAATATTAATTAATATTTTGAAATTCAAATCATTATCAGTTATTTCACAAACAATAATTGAATTGTGCAAAAAATATTGGAAAATTGTTACACCTAATAAATAATAATTTAACTAATAGTGAATTATTGGTTTAAAATTTTCCTGAAATTGCTGACAGATTATGAATAAAATACTTATTTTATTATGAATAGGTCTACCTATACAAATCCTCGGTCCCTCTCCAAATGGCAAGTAGGAGAAGTGGTGTCGGGATGCCTTGTTCTCCGGAGTAAACCTCTCCGGGTCGAACTTGTCCGGATTGGGAAAGTACTGAGGGTCCCTCTGAATTCCTAGGACGGGAATCATGACAGGCGTGTCCTTTTCAATCTTGATCTCCGTACCGGGGATAGTGTACTCCTTGGTACATATCCTGAAGATAACGGGAAGAGGAGGATACTTCCGCAGTGTTTCTGAAATAGTTAAAGGGTACATTTAGAAACGGAATTATATGTACCTATGTATTTTGGTCGCATACTATGAAATTCCAGATAATTTTTTACAAAAAATATTCATTTTTAAAACAAAATGTTTATGTATAATTATTTTGACTTTCATCAGAATCGCAAAATATGTGGAAAAATGTTCTACAATCGCAGTGTATCAGCGATAATTTATAAAACGTTTGACCGCAAAGTTTACTTTTATGCTTTATGTTTAAAAAAATATTAATATTTTATCGGGAGTACGGCCTTCAAAGCAAAACATTGTGTAGTTAGTGTCCTGACGAAGAGAGGGGTACGTCTCGAAACGAATAGACATAGAAAAGTCAGTAAGTGATTTTATACAATTATTTACTAACATTGAATCATTTATATCCTATGTAAAGGCAAAGTGGTGTACCTCAGGGATTTAACATGGGACCTGCATTATTAAGGTTTGCATGTTTTGCGCTGGAAGAGAATTATTCGCTATACAACTGCTGAAGGGCTTATGACAATTTACTGTTATTTTCACCTTCAATGACTTGAGTAAGATAGGTCATCTCTCCCAAGGCCTCGTACGTCACCTTCCCGTTGTGTTTTTCCAACACATCGTCTATCTCCGCCCTCAGGGCGTCCTGGATGTCGGGGTTCAGGGCGATCTCATACAGAGCGAAGCTTGCCGTGGTAGAGGAGGTCTCAAAGCCAGCGATGAAGAATACGAAGACCTGGGCGGCTATCTGCATCGTAGTCAGCCGAGTTCCATCATCCACCGGTACTTCGGTATTCCCTGAAATAGCCATGCAACTCATTGATTGATGTTTATTTGCCGAGTTTATGGAAGTCACAAAAAAAACACGGAAGAGTTAAATCCCATCCCATTATTTTGAGCGAATTGCCATCACCTGGGTGGTTGACATTTAAAACATTTTTTTCATCTGCCATGTGCATAAAAAAAGCAAAATATTATTGAAGCAGTTCCAAAAATGGATTTTTTGTTGATAAGTTGATATAAAAAAAGGCACAGGTTGTGTTCCCGTGGGTCACTACCCTGCCCTGGTGCGGACTGCGAATATTATGGACAGAAATAGAAAAGTCCAAGGTTAGAACTCCTCTGTACCACAACGTTTTACTTATTTTTTAATACGATTATTTACCACAAAAAAAATTACTTCCAAAATTAAAACATTTGGGTAAATCATACGAACGCAAATGTTTATTTCATTTGAATATATTTATATATGCATATGCATACTTTAATCAAAAGTCATTAACTGTCATCATAATTATATACAGGTTACTCCCGTTAATCGCGGGGGATACGTTCAGGGTGGTATCCTGAACCACTCTCGTGGCACGAGAAAACAGTTTTTCTCGTGTGTTTCTCTCTCGTCCCACGAGAGTGGGAGAGTGGGTCTATGCCTTTGTAAATTTTTAGGTTTTTAATTTATGCGTATCAAAATTGATTAAAAAATAATCGGATGGTTGGACTATCGATAAATTCGCTCTGCTAAATAATGCAAGAGATGAGCTTATTTTATCAGTATGGGCAAGAAGACATATTGGTACATTAAAATTAATTTTTAGAACGAATCAAATTTTTAAATAAAATATATTAAAAAAACAAATGGTTGCTTACCTCTGCAGGGGAGAAGTGAGGGGAGCGTGGCCGCGCTGTTGGTGGTGTATCAGACTCCCCCCTCTCCCCCCCGTTTCGCCAGTGCAGAAGTAAGCAACCATATGTTTTTTTTTATATTAAAAAAAAAATATTCGTTCTAAAAATTAATTATAATGTGCCAATATGTCTTCTTGCTCATACTGATCATCGTGGTTTCAGATGTGACAGGGTTTAAAGAACACCCTGTATATATATTTTATAACAATAACATTCGATTATTTTCGTTTATTGATTGGTTGCGTATTTTTCAGTTTCGATTTGTGGTATTTTCGTCAAGATTATTATTGGGATATTTTTGTCGTAATCGATTATAGAATACGTTTTTTGTTTCTAGTGCTTATTACTGTTACCCGTTACAATTTAAAAGTTCAATCATAGGCGAAATAGTACATTTTACCCAGGTGTGTAAAGTGAACACTTTTCTACAATGGAATTATACATTTCCTTTTCATTGGGGTTTCCGTCTCTGTTGATATACAAATGTTATTATGTGTCGGTCAATTCGACATTATTGATTTTATTATTCGACATTACTAATATACCGCGAAACCGTCCAATTTTGCACGCTTTTTTGCAATTATGTTGATTTTCTTCAAAAAAATGTATATTGTGCTTTACTTTTTAATTATGAAGAATGATCTTGGTAATCATTGAATTGGGTAACAATTGTAAATTCGGTCATATTTAAATGCGATTTCAAGCAATTAAAAATTTTGATGGCGGGCAAAATTACCTGCATGTTCCTCCACGTTTGCCCGCAACCATTATTTGTTGAACTGTAGCTCATATGACGTTCTTGTCTAAGAACTACTTTATTGAATTATTAACTCAAGGGCAAAATTGTCATTTCAGCATATTAATTAAATATTCGTCTTAAAACAATTGGGCAAATTTACCCGCCAAACTTTATTTGTTTTCATATAAGCAATTTATAGGCCTTAGGGTTGTCAAAATATGGTTGATAACTTAAGAAAAATTAGAAATGCTTCAGAATCTATTAAAAAGCAATATAAGGAATATAAAAACACATTACCAAATGAAGAAAGGCAAAGAAGAATTTAATTAAATTTTCCACAATAATGATAATATTTTTGAAAATCTAAAATACCTAATGTGTGCAAAACCTTCATAATAGTTTTAATTTAATTTAAACTAATTATTAAAATAAGAAAGTGACAACCCTAACACATTTTTTCATTAGGGCAAAGTTGACAACCCAGAGGCTCAACTTATGCCTTTTAGTTTGCCCACCGTCATAATTCTTGAATTAAGCTGCTGACAGCACATAATATAAACAGGAAATGATCTAAAAACCTTTGTCATCTTTGCAACAAGAAAAACTTACCTTTGCTTTGCTATCGAGCAGTACATTAAAAAACACAGAGTCGTAATTGGCCCGCAACAAATTACAGGCGCACTTTGACAGGTTCTGACAAGCCACTGAGTATAAAGTTAGTGACTAAAGCTTCTGAGGGAAGCTAGTGACATAAATCTACTTTTGTCCTTAATGTGCCAAATTTACCGATATCAAATGGAAATATATTTTTTTAAAGGTTGATCATAGATTAGACTTTTTGGGCAAAATATCCATCCAGGGCAAAATTGGACGGTTTCGCGGTACTAAAATAAGTTTGAGCTGCGCGTAGTCGCGCCGCGCCTACGTAAGTATGTAGATGCAGTATACCTAAACAAATATTTACATTTCACACTTGGGAGCCTTCCATTGGGTAGTATTTACTCGTGGTATCAATATTCCAGTATTTTATTTACCTGTACATCATAGTTCAACGGAAAATATTCCGTTTAATGGGTTCCAAGAATGTTTAATGTGCTGAAGCACGTAAACAACTGTGGTGACTTTTAAAATTAGATGGCATATTTCTGTTCAATGAGCCAATTTATAAATCGATAATAAACCGGTTTTTAGAAGTTCAATAATCACAACAAATTATTGCAATCAACTTTTTAACACGATTTCAACAAAATATCTGTCAACCCTGGGGTACGCTCGTTAAATACTATATTTTAAATAATAATAAAGATTAGCCGACCTGTCCACCTATTCTTTATTAAAAAAAAAAAAGTAGAAAGAAAACAACTAAGCAATATACCTAATGGATATGAAAAAAGAGCTAACTCAATTAATTTGTGATCTACAAACCGCAAATATCTGAGTATCTAAATTAGCATCTGCATGAAATATATAAAAAAACACTAATAAATCTCAAAAGTTGATAACCCTTAGGTAATAATTTAACATCTCAATAATGTGGGGGGGTGTGTAGAGACCTCAGAGTAAGAACGCTATAGAGCCGCCCGTATGGACAAACGTTATTCTCGGATTATCAATCACGAAGTTAGCTATAGTTTACAGCAAAACAATAGGCCGCAGTAACGTAACTTTGGTTCTATGCAATAGGGCGGAAGGGCGTATCTACAGCTGTAGATATAAGAGTAATAACTCTAAAGACCAATGTTGATAAATACCGATTTACCTGTTTCGTCAGAGATGCTATGTGAATTTTTCAGTTGAATAAGCAGCTGTAGAAAATCGTTCCTCACGATTCCATTCTTCTCCCTGTAGTTGACTGTGTCCTCCACTGTTTTGTAAAAGAAATCCTGAATTTCTGTTCCTATCACCATCACTTTAAGCTTTGTGAACACGCCAGGTATGAAAAAGTCCAACATGTTGGCGATATTCTCCGTCGGACTCGCCTCGAATATTCTCTTTCCCATTTTCCTGAACTCCGCGTCAGGGTTCTTGAAGCTGTTGCAATCCAACCCGAAAGCGCAGTTGCCTATGACGTCTGTGTTCAACTTGGCGAGCAATTCTTTAGCATCTACAATATTGTCTTTCTCTACCGCTTCATCCAGGTACGCCAGCATTTCGAGCGAGCAATCGGCTACCACTCCGAACATCTGTCTGATCTTACTGGAGGTGAACGTCGGCGTCAGCTTGGTTCTCAAGTTCTTCCACTTTTCCCCGGTGGCGTTGAACAAGTGTCCCGCGATAGGTTCCAGTTCCTCGTCGAAGTGAAAGCCGTGGTCCGAGAAATGGATGAAATCCTTTACCAAGGCGGACCTTATGTGTTCCAGGTCGTTTATGACTAATGTCGGTCTATGGACCATGAACATTCCAGCGAAGCTGTCTGACTTGGTTTCGTTGTACACATCCGCGATCACTTCTCCGATATGTTTTTTATTGTATATTATGTTCTTGACATTTCCAAAAGGAATTACTGGATTTGGACAAGCGATGCCTTTATTTCTCCAATATTTGAATCTTCTCTCAAAAGCCACGTAAACTGTTATTGTTAATACTATGACGCAGATTAAAACATCCCACCAAAATGAAAACAGTATGTACGCCATATTTTCACTTTATCACTTATATACCGTTCACACTGAAGAATAGTTTCTATAAATGTTCAATCATGCCACAATCAATTTATAAATATTTCAGTTTAAACGAGCAACATAGCGACGATAATTCTTATTTCATAAGTACTATTGAAAGTGTATTGCGTTGGTATCCTAATTAGATGTATCTCTACAGATCAAACTAAATCACACTGATACACAAATAAGTACCGGAAACAGGAAGCAAAATTCACCATTGAACGAAAATAAAATTGCATTAATATTTTTTAATTGAAGCACATACATACGTACTTAAGATATTCTTTTGTTTGTTTTAGATAATATTAGTAATACCAACAATGAAATATTATTATCCAATTTTAGTGCAGTGTAATTCAAAGCAATGTATTTAACAAATTATTATATGATGAAATTAATATTTGAAATTGTATTAAGCGCCAGGTATGGAGATATTGTGTCATAAAACACAAATAATACTGTTTTAATGTTCTTAGTAAGAAACTACATAAAAATTCATAAATAAAATCTGCGTACAGTAACGGCTACCTTCGAATCTAGAATAAGCCGTCCAGTGAATAAACGCCCCCCCAGTAAATAAACAAAACGCATATTTTCTTCTAAAATAAGAAAACGGTACATTTATACTGAACCGTGTATTTTTTTCTGGTTGACATTGTTTTGTTCGTTGTTGGTAATTCTTTGTATCTGCCATGGACCAGTTACAGCATGGCCGTATTGTGAAAATCACATGTAGTTTGGTCAGAAAAATTAGATTTCAGATAAAAACAATGTATTTTTGTTGATAACTCTGTGGCTACTACACTAAAAATGGATTATTATTTTTGTAGAACATGCCTTAATTCTTTGATTTAGATTCATTTTACTCGGGTTTTGGCGGTATTTATTAAATTGCTGAGTGTTCCTTTACTGGCCCACGAAAATGTCTTAATCCAATTAATGAACGGGTATTCATTCACTGGTATCTCTGTAAATTTTGGAAAATATATGAACTTTAGTGTATTAGAAATTAGTAACTTAAAGTTGGCAGTTTAATTTCTGTTTTTTTTATTACAGTGAATGAACTGGTAATAACTACCCACGTTCAATAGCATAAATGCAGCGAGGTTATCTAGACGAGTACCTTACTGCGGATCCTACTTTCAATCCTTTAACTTTAAGACCGTCGAAGCTACTGCTCTTCCTAAGAAAAAAAAGCCGATGCCCCTTAATTTTTTTAAGTATCCTGAAATAGCATCAGGTAAAAAGAAAACTTTAGACAAAAAACCCATGCCGTTTGGCTTGACGGGTAAGAAATACCAAGAATATTTTTAAAAACAAAACGAACAAAAAAAAGAAGACGGATTAAGAATAAAAATAAAAATAATGCGTAGAAAATACAATCGCAAAAACGAAAAATTTAAGAGAAATATAAAAAGATAAGAAAATATGAGATTAAGATTCAAAATAAAACGAAAGATGTCAAAATACAAACACGAGGACGAGATAATCGGGTTGTGGTCCTGTGGCTAGCGTCTCGGACTCACGGACCAAAGGTCCGTAGTTCGAATCCCACTCTACCCCAACTCGATTCCATTTTCTAATAGTGAGTTATTTACAACTCGTTGAAAATGGCCCTCAAAATTAAATATTTGGGTAAATCATAAGAACGCAAATATTTCTTTTTTAAAAAAAAAAATAAAAAAAAAGAAGTTGAAGAGAAAAATGAAAAGATAAAAAAAAAGTTATAAGAAAAATAAAAATAAAGAAATACAAACACTTAAATTGAATATTGAAAAAAAAATAAAAACAGCGAACCAAGCAAAGAAAAGTTTCCAAAATAAATTTCCAAAAAAGGCAACCAACTAAAGAATACGAAGTGACTTCTTTAGTCAACTTATTTGGAAAGTATTTTACCATCCGATTTAAAAGTGAAAAGAGAATGCGATATGTTGAGGGCATAGTGCTTATGGCAAATGATGAAGTTTAAAAATTAAAATCATATATTTCAAGAAAAAAAATCAGTGTCGGAAAACGTTATCAGTTTTGTAAGACCCCAAATCCCAGACATTTCTGAAGTTAATTATGCCGGTGTCCAACATGTGCTCGGTGGTCCTAATTGCTCCAGACGTGGATTGATTTCTTTTGACGACTTTTATTTCAAGGATATTAAGTAAAACATTGTGTAGGAAACGAAATCATCCCTATCTGAAAGTACCATTATCTTATGCTTTATCTAAAGTCCATGGAAATGTTTAAAGTACTCCTACCTTCCGAATATTAAAAAATGAGGGTTTGTACCCACTACACGCTCCAAATGTATGTAGCTTTGTACTTTATATGCTTAGAGTTATGTAAAGGTTGATTGATTTACTCTTTTTATTATAAATTATGCCAAAAATTCATGTTTCTTATTCAGCTAATTTTGGCATAGTTTTGCAGCATTTTATTTTCATTGTAGTAGGAGCTACAGTATTGTTTATTATTTCTACATTTTTTATATGCTTATAATTTTAAAACAATTTTCCAAAATTTTCCAGAATAATATTCAGGTTTCTAAATTGATAATAAAATAATTTAACTGTTCATTGACTGGGTTTTATTGTATTTACTCGCTAAAAATATTGTTTTTATGAACATAGTTAATACTAGCGATTTAAATCGTTTCTGATAAATTGATTAATTAATAAAAATCTAGACAGAATATCTCAAAATACTGAAAACATTTTCTTTTTTAATAACTGAGGATGACACAAACGTATCATAGAGTGTACCAGAGTCATTCCATCATACTGAAAATATATTTTAAAGTTGAAAAAATCCTTAATCGTTCATTTACTGGACGATTCACCCTACCTAAATCAAAATACTATTGAAAAGCGAAATAAGGTGATTTAATATTGGAAATGAATGAACTTAGTTGATTAGATGTCGTGCCTTAGATACGTCTAGATTCGTCCAAAAGTCCTACCTGTGTCATCATCGGCAACGTATCCATCGTTTTTCAGCTGTATCAAGAGATGCATGAAGTCATTTCTCTCGATGTTATTCTCCTCTCGATACTTGATCGTCTTATCGACAGTTTTGTAGAAGAATTCATTAATATCTCTTCCAATCAGGCTGAACCCGAGATGGGACACGAGCTTCGGAACGAAAAATGCCATGAATCTAAGCAGAAATCTGAATAAACTAATCTCCGCTATTTTTCTGCCCATCTTCCTGAATTCAGCGTCGGGGTTCGTGAAACTATTGCATTCAATGCCGAAAGCGCAGGATCCGATCACGTCGGTGTTGAACTTGGCAAGAATGTCTTTGACGTTCAACGAATTGCGGTTGACGTTATTCGATTCGAGGTATTTCATCATCTCCACGCTGCATCGGGCTACCGTATCAAACATGAACCTTATCTTGCTGGACGTAAACGTGGGAGTCAGTTTGTTCCTCAAGTTCTTCCACTTTTCCCCGGAAGAGTTAAACAAGTGTCCCGCGACAGGGTCATTCTTGTCGTTAAACTTTACGGTGTGATCGGTAAAATGGACGAAATCCTTCACGAGGATACTCTTGATAAGGTCAAGGTCGTTGACGACGAGCGTCTTTCTATACGTCATGAAGACCCCCACGAACGGAAGGGATTTGGTTTCGGAATAGATCTCGAGGAACTCCTCTCCGAGGGTCGCCTTCATCAGCAGCGACTTCCAAGTATTCCCTAACCCGAACATCGGTTTGGGACCTTCGACTCCTCGCCTTTTCCAGTAGCCATAGTTCCAACTTCCGAGCGCGTATATTGCTCCGATCAAAACGAACAAACATAAAATCCACTCTTCGTAACTCAAAAATAATGCAGCCATTGTCGCTCGCTGCTCGCACCGACTGCGACTTATTGACTCCTGGTGGAACCACATTTTAGATAGTAAAATGAAAATCACTTTTAGGTTCAGTGAGGAAGATAACACGGACACAGAACGATTGAAGACACGAGTAGATGAAGGCGTTATATCACAAATTTTACCATATTTTATGTTCAGCCCTTTCACATAAAGCCGACTACACCACTAAACAGTAGCTCAAAAACAATTTTGAGAACGAATGAAGGTGTTATTATATGAGGAAGTTCAGCGGTCATATTATTTATTGTTATTTATTTCACATAAAACGTTATATTTTTTCTTTTCTATATGACTACCTCACTGGGCATAACTCGTGTTGATATTTGTTAATAGACTATTGAACTACGCCAAAATGAAAAAATGTAAATACAGGTGTTCTTTAAACCCTGTCACATCCGAAACCACGATGATCAGTATGAGCAAAAAGACATATTGGCACATTAAAAAAATTTTAGAACGAATAATTTATTTTTAAAAAAATATCAAAAAATGCAAATGGTTTCTTACTTCTGCAGGGGAGAAACGAGGCAGGGGAGGGGGTGTCTGATACACTGCCGGCCGCCCGGCCACGCCCCCATCGCTTCTCCCTGGAGAAGTAAGCAACCATTTGTTTTTTTAAATATGCTAATATGTCTTCTTGCCCATACCGATCATAGTGGTTTCGGATGTGACAGGGTTTAAAGAACACCCTGTATAAATATGTATCGTATTATCAGAGCTGGATTTTTTAAAGTTTTGTCTTTCTAAAATTACTCCGCCAGTTCTGCCGATCGGTCCTCTGACGTACCGTGAACCGGGAATCTTTCACGACTATCTTAACATTGGTTGATTCATATGAATTAGTGATGTCGTTCGAAGTAGTTCGTTTTAGTTAAAATATTTTTATTATTTTTTTCATACATTTCAAGAAAATTTGCCGTACTAATGCTCTAATTTTTACCGCGCGTTGGAAAACACTTTTTTATATCCAATTTCCCGTAGTGCTGAACTCCTCGTACTGATGTACAAAACTTTAACCCCAGATATCTCTGCTTTTCGTCCCACTCATGCCTTCAATTATTGTATAATGCTTATAATAGGAAAAGAAAATTAGCTACGGGACACTTCATTCGCTTCATTGTGTTTTGTTTTGTTTTGATTACTGTAAACCGCACACACTAACGCCATAAACAAAAATTTGTATTAAATTTTATTATATTATTTATGCATGTACGTCTATTGTAATTATATTTCATTATCAAGTATTGTTGCTCATATTTCGACAAAAAACCAAGAGGTAGGGCGTATTTAAAAATAACCTATCTAAATAAACTTACAGATAAGTAAACGGAGATTGTGTGTCCGTGTACAGTGTTGATAATATTTGTATGAAAAATTATAAACATATTCGTAGTCGATTAAAGACGCAAATGGCCGAAATAATTACCACGCTACAACAGTCGCCAACAGCTGACAGATATTATTTTCAATTACAGATTCTTCACTATTTAATTCTAATCGCTTACTAACCGAACTTTTTGCTTAGATATTTGATATATCAGTAAATTTTGTATGATTTTGGTAACATTATTTTAAGGAACTAATTCTTCTTTATTTAATTTAGATTGCTTTGAACACCAAAAATCAAATTGTGAGGCCCGAAGCGGTGATATTTCTAGGTGCCCGAGATTCTAATCAACCGGGGCCCGAAGGGCCCATCAACTGAGAATTTTCCATAACATAATAGTATTTCCGTTAGTAAAGTAAAGAGAAGTAAAAAAATATTATATGAAAAAATACAAATATGCAAATTGACAGCCAAGTAGGAACATATAAAAGACATGTGTGTGACCCATCTTGACATATTCCGTAGAAACATGAGGGGACACCACGAGAACGAAAAACCTGCTAAGAGCATCATAGATGAGGGTCCTTAAATCGATTACCGAAAACATCCTGCGCCACCGGGTCAGAAATCAGAAATGACTTTATGCGGGAAACGTGCGAAATCAAAGATATAGTGCACTGGAGCAGATCCCGTAGAAGATACTGGAGATACCACATGAATAGAATGAGCAGCGATAGACTGGTGTCCACAGCAGCCAAAGAATTGCCTTCCGGACGGCGCTCACCTGGAAGACCCCCTAAGAGATGGAAGGATAGTTGAGCCTCATTGATGGAGACTGAGTAGTCTGAGTAGAACAGATCTTCAAGAAAACAAAAAAGAAAAAGAGAACAAGATTGCTGTAGGCATTCCCATAAGCACCTATACAGTAAGATTTTTCTAGAACTGTGGGTATTTTCTGTAAATTAAGAAATGCCGTTTTTGTGATCAACATCATTTTCGGAAGGTAATTAAAACAGTTGTTATTTGTATGAAAACGGCCTGGCTATTTTTAACAGAACATAGAATTGACCTTACTGCACCAGATAACACAAATATCTCATTTTTCCAAAATTTTGGACTGGCTACACATATATTCTACTTAGGTACTGAGACGCGGAGAGGATCTGTGGAGAGAGGAACTCGGCTATAGGCTCTAGATGTCTAGATGAATCTGAATCACAAGATATTTCTATTAATTGGTTTTCCTGTGTCGTTGTCAAGCTAGTAATATTAGTAACATCTGTTTTGAAAGGGTTTAATATCAATTTTTTTTGTCCGGAACGGGAAAATAATCTCAAAACGAAGACCTTAAAGCCCGGGGGTGTTTAATCATTTCATCTTGTACTTGTGCATTACATTGCTCCACCAGATGATTTCAAAAACGCTGACAGTGTAGGAAAGTGATTATAGTTTTTTTGAGTTGTACGATTTGACCAAAAGTCAAGCTTTTTTAGCATCGTTTCAATTTTATCTTCAACTTGGAAGATGTTGATATCTCTCCCTTTTCACTTAAGTTCAGCTCGTTAAAGGCACTAAAAATATCAGCTTAATATGCTGACATTGTGAACCATCCAAAGTCATTGAAGTGAGCAGAGTAATCGTAGCGATTACGAAACTTTTAGTGGCATTTATTTATTATTGTTCAATGGTCCAAAGATGAGACTGCGGACCCCCATACATATGACTTCGTTTTTTGTTGTTGTAAAATCGTGCATTTTGTCTAGTTTTGTGTTTCACCGATTGACCAAACAATGAATATCGAAGTACATATTATATATCAAATAAAATGACTACTTATATAATACGAGTATATAAAATTACTAGCTATGCGAAGAACCTCTATTGTAAAATCACGATATTTCAATTTGAGTCTAACATAAACTAAATGTCCTAACTAATTATTTTTGATTAACATATTACAACAGATATGAAGAACATTTAAGAGAAGGTTATTTAGAAGTCTAGGCATCTACAGGGCTTATGACCTGTCAATGGCTGGTTTAAGTGACCACTTTACACACTGTGTAACATTCACCATTCTGCCTATATTTGAACATCTATATTCCTTCAATTATTTCATCTGTTGATGTTTGTGAAGTTAAAGAGCTGAAACCTTTATTTATGCGGGTGAGATCCATCTAATTGAATTATTTCACCTACATACTAGGCAACGCCTGAAAATGTTATTTTTTCAATTTCTATACTTCTTCATGGACCAGGTAATTTATCAACAATATTTTGAGTTTGATAGAAATTGAAAAAATAACATTTTCAGGCGTTGCCTAGTATGTAGGTGAAATAACTCAATTAGATGAATATCACCCGCATAAATAAAGGTTTCAGCTCTTTAACTTCACAAACATCAACAGATGAAATAATTGAAGGAATATAGATGTTCAAATATAGGCAGAATGGTGAATGTTACACAGAGTGTAAAGTGGCCACTTAAACCAGCCATTGACAGGTTATAAGCCCTGTAGATGCCTAGACTTCTAAATAACCTTCTCTTAAATGTTCTTCGTCTCTGTTGTAATATGTTAATATAAACAGCTCCCCAGGGAGTTGAATCCAGTCCTTGTCTACAAAAATTTGGACAAACTCAAAATATTGTTAATTATTTTTGGTAAACACTGCTCAATTATTTCACATGCTTCACAAATCACTGGGTGTGTAAATATAACAAAACATGTTGTATTATAATATAAGTACGCGTAAGAAAGATTTAAAATTGTATTAATCGTACCTGTATCATCGTCTGCAACAAATCCATGGTTCTTCAGTTGTATCAACAGTTGCATGAAATCATTTCTGACGATGTTGTTCTCCTCCCTGTACTTGATCGTCTCATCTACAGTGTTATAGAAGAAAGCGTTTACATCGTCTCCCAGGAGACTAAACCAAAGTAGATTTCCAAGTTTAGGAATGAAAAACATGATAAATTGAAATAAAGTATTGGAAAAGCTCATCTCAAATATCCTTCTTCCCATTCTTCTAAACTCTGTGTCGGGATACTTGAAGCTGTTACACTCCAGGCCGAAGGCGCAAGACCCAATAACGTCCGTGTTAAACTTCGCCATCAGATCTTTCATATTAATGGGAGTAGTATGTAACTCTTGGCTTTCCAGGTATGTTACCATCTCCGTACCACATTTTGCCACAGTATCAAACATATACCGGATTCTGCTCGATGTGAAAGTCGGGGATAATTTGTTTCTCATGAACTTCCATTTTTCTCCAGTTAAATTAAATAAATGCTCCGAAAGTGGTTCCGCTTTCTCATTGAACTTCGGACTGTGATCGGTAAAATGAGAGAAATCTTTTACTAAAAGGATTTTGATTAAATCCAAGTCATTGACGATCAGAGTTCTCCTGAATATCATGTAAACCCCGGCATACGGAAGGCGCTTCGTCTGGAAGTACAAGTCGGAGAATGACTCTCCGAGTGATTTTTTCTTCAGAAAAATATCGCCAATATTTCCCAGAACCAAAGCAGGCTTAGGTCCTTCCACTCCTTTTTTAGTCCAGTAGTTGTAATTCCATCGTATGAGTAAATATACAACTCCGAGGATGGGTAACAACACACAAAACCCAGTACAGCAACTCGAAAACATTATCCTTGCCGTCAACCACCCACAATGAGCAATATCGCTTTGTTAACTTTAATCACTTGTGTTATTGTCTGTTTTTCACAAACCTTAATTAATGATGCGGTTTGATTAGGTATCCTGTGCCGCGATTATTAACGCTATCTTAATTAATTTATATATTATTTACACTGAGCATTTACAAAGCCGGCTGCTTTAGCGTCTCGATACGTACTAAACTCAAGAATATGATAAAAGAGATGGAAAAAATATAACTAAATTTATTTTTCATAGTGGCAAGATTTTTTTAAGCCAATCAACAGTCTTATGTATGCCCTAACAAATTAGTATTATAATATGTAACACTTAACCTAAACAGTCTTAAAATCTATTTAAATTCACAAAAGGTATGACATAATCTAGGCAGGCATGGCAAGTGAGTCATCGCGAGTCAAGAGTGGCAACACCGCTTGCTTCTTTAATGCTTGCCCTTGCTGTAGGAACACATCGACAGAACCGTTTAGTGAGATTTCGTTTCTCGGCAGAGGGGAAAATAATCCGATGTTAGTTTTATAATTTCCCACACCAAAGACAGGACCAATCCTGTCTTTGGTTATATGGTTACCAATACGCAAGTTACGGCGAGGTACATTGAGGTTTATCTGAGCAAGGATATCCATGGACATCTATACAGTTAGATATTAATTTGTGCAAGAATATCAAACCAGCCTAGATGCTCTTACGTGTTAATAAAGCAGCATCTAGCCACATTACCTGTGCATCTAGGCGTTCGTTTTCAAAACTTACATTTATGTCAGAATTCAATTCGACTTCAAAATGTACATATTTCTGTCTCAAATTTTTAATAGGCTTTTAAGAAAAAAAGCCAACCTCAGAACGATTAAAAATTTTCATGAATCGTAATTAAAGGAAAAATTGCCAGGTCGAACAGAATTTTTGACACTTTTAATGCTTATCGAGGGATACTAGACCTGTTGCCGTCGGTACAAACCGATCTACTTACATCCAAATTATTTGGGGATCGATAGTGTATCTTCGTAGTCGCGTAGGAGAATTGAACATTGTTATGCAGAAAGCAGCCAGCCATAGAAAAGTGAAACTGAGATAGTAGCACGTTAATGAAAATAGTGAATAATCAAATCTACTAAACAGTTTGAATGTTTTTGAATTTCACAAATGACAAACAATGAATACATAAGTTTTTTTATATCGCAAACTTTCACTTGAACCTTATTATTTGACCAGTTTTAATGATTTTTAAAGGACCGTAAGATTTTTCTAGTGCTATGGGTGTTTTCTGCAAATTGAGAAATGCCGTTTTCGTGATCGCCGCTGTTTTAAGAAGGTGATTATTAAAATTATTTATTAAAAAGCGGCCTGGCTGTTTTAGATATGTGTATCATTTTTATCATTTATCATTTATTTATTCATATATATGTACATTACAAAATAAAATATCTTAATTCATACATATATAAATAATTAGGTAAAATTAGGTATATGTAAAAAAAAACACATTAGTATACATAATATCCAAAGAATAATATGTTAAAAAAGTAAGAGAATCTTGTAACGAAAAACTCCCTCAGAGACGTGAAAAATGTCAATGTCCAAAGTGATATTGTTCAACATAGAGATAGCCCTTCCAACAGGCATAACCATTGGCAGGTTGGTCCTGTATATTGGAATGTAAAACAGTCTATGTTGACGCTGTCTAAGGTAATTATCAGGAACATAAAAGCTAATGCTCCGCATAATTTCAGGGTTGTCAATAATACCGCGCAACAATCGAAAGAAGTGCGTTGTTAAATACACATTCCTTCTAGTCTTCAAACTGCTGTAACCAAGCATACCCTGGAGAAACTCAGTGGGATAAAGCCATGGATAATATCCGCACTCCCTCATGTAGAGAAACCGAAGAAATTTCTTCTGAACCCTCTCCACCATAAGAGAGTACTTCAACTCACACGGTCCCCAAATCATCGAGCCACTCTCGAGTCTACTTCGCACCAACGAGTTATAAAGAATTCTCAGTACTCGTGTACTACCAAAAACCCTAGCAGTACGCAAGACGAATCCTAACATCTTCAATGAACTACTACAAACTGTTTCGATCTGATCATGAAATGTCAGGGAACTCACAAAAGTGATGCCTAGATCTTTAACCTTCGCAATCCGCATAAGATTCTGGTCATTCATTCTATAGCGGAAGAATAGCGTTTTGTGGGCCCTGGTGAAAGACATAACTGAGCATTTTGAAATATTGAACAATAATTTATTTCGTCTTCCCCATTCAGATACGTTTAATATATCCGTTTGGAGAGAACGAAAATCATCCAAAGTTTTAACCCTCAAAAATAGTTTTAAGTCATCCGCGAATAATAAAAAACGCGATTTGACTACAACTTTTTTAATATCATTGATAAAAATAGAGAACAGTAATGGACCCAAGTTGGATCCCTGGGGAACACCTGAGTAAGTATTAAAAATTTTTGATGCAAACAAGCCATGTGAAACGTATTGATTTCGGTTTCGGAGGTAGCTCGCCATTAATTTTAGCATTCCATCCGAGAAACCGATCTCACTCAGCTTGTTTAACATAACATCATGATCGACTGTATCAAAGGCTTTGGCAAAGTCATTATATGAACAGTCAACCTGATGTCCTGCATCTAATGCAGCCGTAATATAGTCTGTAAATATCATTAAATTTGTTTCAACCGAGCGACCCTTCCTGAACCCATGCTGTTCATCTATTATAAATGGCTCGACTCGAGAAGCGATGATTTTACTTATTAAAATTTCAAATACCTTAGCTGGCGCTGAAAGTACAGCTATAGGTCTATAGTTGTAGATATGTGTACCGTGACGTACGCTTCCCCCGTCACATATCGATGTACCTATCTAAAACTTGAAGGTGGGGAGTCAATGGTGTATCTTCGTAATCACTCGAGAGAATTTATCTTCAACTATACCGCCATGGTGAAGGCATGACGTCCTTAGCTTCCCATCATAATCGCGGTATGCGGTTAAAGGGACGTAATATGAACTGATGGAAATTTTTTTAATCACTTATTGGTAATATATATAATAACATAGAGAAATAAATGAGCAGAAAACACTTACTTTTAAAAAGTTTCATTATTGACACACGACATTTCATTTAGTAAAATAGAAACTATGAAATTATAAAGAGAAATGACAAAATTTTTATTCATTAACGTTGAAAATAATGGTTAACAAATCAACGCATGTTTTTTTTACATTTTTTTTTGTACCACAACAGGCCAGAAGGCCTAATTACAGTGGTGAATTACATCACAGAGCACCCAGGATTGAGAAAAATCACATTTTAATTTTTGAGTTCTCACCGGGAATCGAACCCGGAACCTTCCGTGCGTGAGTCAAGCGTCTTGACCACTACACCACGGAGGCCGCCATTATGTACGAACGAAGGATAAGTAGTATTCATAATGATATACAATAAAAGCATAATATAAATAACATAATAAGTGGCCTCCGTGGTGTAATGGTAAAGGTGCTTGACTCACGCATGGAAGGTTCCGGGTTTGATTCTCGGTGAGAATACAAAAAATTAAAAATGTTATTTTTCCCTGATTAATCTTTACGTTTTTTTTAAAAGAAAAATTTATGTTCTTATGATTTACACAAATATTTTGGGGGGCATAAATAACTCACTATTAGAAAATGGGAACCAAGTTGTGGTAGAGCGTTAAGTCTAGCTCTTCCTTTATCCTGCGGAGCTACAAAACATCAGATGCAGCACACCTTTTTTGTTTTTCTGTTAATATAATTTCCCCAGTGGGTGAAATTTCAGTGCCCGAGATCCTAATTAATCAACTGAGGCCCGAAGGTAAAAGTCGGTAGTTTTATTTATACCTCTAAAAAACCGGTGGATCATTAGTATCGTAATAAATTTGCAATTTCTAACAAAATCTCAGATTACCTATCTATTGTAAAATCACGAATTCATAATTTGTGTTTTATAATATAAACTAAATGGTTCGAAGTATTTTATTTTTGTTCGCATCGCGCAATTATTTCCCATACTACACCAATCACTGGGTGTGTAAATGTAACAAAATATGTTGTATTATATAGGTGACTGGAACTGAACCCGCCATAGCAAATTTGCATATGGAGGAGGTCATTTGCTAATTATTGGACGTTACTTTTCTGAACCAAAATTTTACAGTTTGGGAGATATGTAAATTTTAATACTTTATTGAGATTTTTCCAAAATTTGACTTTCATACATTCACAACATTATTTTTTTCATTATTTTTGTATTTTTTTTAAATTTCTGTTGGTAGTCATAAACATTTTTGATTAAACAACGTAGGAGTTTCCCTCAAACTAGGGTTAAAAAATAAGATATTACGCTTTAAAAAAAAGGGTGACGAACTAGAAAACTAACTTAGAGTAGAATATATTATTGAAATGCCGTAGCTTTTTTTAAATTTCACGTTGAATTTGATCATAAAGTTTTTTTTAACGGTATTTTTTAATGCGTAATATCTTATTTTTTAACCCTAGTTTAAAGGAAGTTCCGACGTATTTTAATCACAAATGTTTATGACTAACAACAAATAATTTTTTAAACGCTAAAATGCTTGAAGGTCAAATTTTGTAAAAATCTCAATAAAGTATAAAAATTGTCATATCTCCCTAACTATAAAACTTTGGTTAGAGTAAGTAAGATCCAATAATTAGCAAATGACCTCCTCTATGTGCGAATTCGCTCACCCTGCAAAAGTACGCGTAAAAAAATATTTCAAATTATATTAATCGTACCTGTATCATCGTCTGCAACAAATCCATGGTTCTTCAGTTGTATCAACAGTTGCATGAAATCATTTCTGACGATGTTGTTCTCCTCTCTGTACTTGATCGTCTTGTCTACGGTGTTATAGAAGAAAGCGTTTACATCGTCTCCCAGGAGACTGAACCAAATCATCTTCCCAAATTTAGGAATGAAGAATATAAAAAATTGAATTAAATTACTGATAAAGCTTAATTCGAACACCCTTCTTCCCATTCTTCTAAACTCTGTGTCGGGATACTTGAAGCTGTTACACTCCAGGCCGAAGGCGCAAGACCCAATTACGTCCGTGTTAAACTTCGCCATCAGATCTTTCATATTAATGGGAGTAGTATGTAGCTCTTGGCTTTCCAGGTACGCTATCATCTCCATGCCACATTTTGCCACAGTATCAAACATATACCTGATCTTGCTCGATGTGAAAGTCGGGGATAATTTATTTCTCATGAACTTCCATTTTTCTCCAGTCAAATTAAATAAATGCTCCGAAAGTGGTTCCGCTTTCTCGTTTAACTTCGAACCGTGATCGGTAAAATGAGAGAAATCTTTTACTAATAGGATTTTTATTAAATCCAAGTCGTTGACGATCAGAGTTCTCCTGAATATCATGTAGACCCCGGCATATGGAAGGCTCTTCGTCCGGAAGTACAGGTCTGATAATAACTCTCCCACTGACTTTTTCTGCCGTAGAGTTTCGCCTAAATTTCCGAAAATAAAAGTTGGCTTTGGTCCTTCTACTCCCTTTTCGCTCCAGTAGTTGTAATTTCTTCGTAGGAGTAAATATGCAACTCCGAAAATGGGTAACAACGCACAAAGTCCGGTCCAGCAACACGAAAACATTTTGTCTTTTACACGCAATCCTTATCGAGACACAGTACAACTATTGTTGCAATAAAAGAAAAGAAATTGCTTATGCTTTAATTAATCAATGAAATTATTTTAACTCATTTACGAAATCCCACTGACGATATAAATACTATCCAGGGCCTCGATTATGATGGGAAGATAAGGACGTCATACCTTCAGATAAATTCTCTCTAGGGATTACGAAGATACACTACCGACCAGTGGCGAACGGTGAGTTTTTAAATTGGTAAGCTATGAAAATTCTGATAAAATGTCCATAGCGGTAGTATGGCATATAAAAAAAAGTCTATTTTATATTTAATAAATAATTTCTAACAAATGGCTCCAGCGGCTAATAGTTTCAGTAAAAATATTTTCTAACGTAGCACAAACATTTTATTTAAAAAAACATAATTGCAAAAAAAAAAAATGGAACCCCCGTACCCCGAACCCCGCCTCGAACCCCGCCTTCATCGTTACAAAGCAACGACCCAACCGCGCAGCTATTTCGCGTTTTCAGCTATGCGTCGAAAAAGTAATGAATAAACTAAATAAAAGCTGCATTTGATACTGTAGACCATAATATTTTGCTTGAACGTCTGGAGAAAACTTATGGTATCCGTGATCAGGCACATATGTGGTTCAGTTCATAACTTAATAAAAGAGAATATGCAGTCGTGTTCCAGGGTAAAAGCTCAACCAACTTTCGGGTGTCTACAGGAGTGCCTCAAGGGTCAGTACTCGGACCACTTCTCTATCTCCTTTACACTAAAGATATAGAGAACATTATCAAAGAATGTGGATTGTGGTCGCACTGCTATGCAGATGATACGCAGATTTATTTTTATTGCAAACCAGGCGAGAGAAGTGTGCTTGTCAATTTAATTGATGGATGCATCAAGAAAATAGGAAACTGGATGGCTGAAAACAGACTAACATTAAACCCATCAAAAACTGAACAACTGTGGGTGGCTTCAGCCAGACGACAGAATTTGATCCAGGATACGGCTCTACCCAATGTAGGGAGTGCCGTTTTACCCACCGTTAAACTACTGGGAGTTTTACTCAATTCTGACCTATCTCTTGACGCTCAAATTAGTAGAACGATAAGTTCATGCTTCTACCAGCTGAGACAAATTAAATGCATACGCAAAAATTTGCCGGTTGATGCCGCCCGTCAATTAATAAATGCGTTTGTAGTGTTTAGAGTCGATTATTGTAATGGTATCTATGCAGGTCTACCAATGAACAAAATGACTCGCCTACAATCTGTATTGAATGCTGCAGCGAGACTTATTTTCGGAATCTCTAAGTTCAGTCATATGACTCCACTACTTCGGGAACTACACTGGCTACGTTTTCCACAGAGGGTCGATTACAAACTCTGTTGGCTTATGTATAAGTCACTGCACAACTCGGCTCCGGAATATCTAAGGGAACTATGCATTCCAGATGAACTAGCTGACAGGCGTCTCACGCTTAGATCAGCTACGTCTACGGCGAGAGGAAAATTTATTATACCTCTACGCAAACAGCGCACTAAATTTGGTGAGCGCGCATTTGCGGTCGCAGACCCTATGGCATGGAATGCTCTCCCAGCAGAGGTGCGAGGCTGTGAAAGTGAAGTGATGTTTCGGAAAAAACTTAAAACCCACTTGTTCTCTAAATCATTTGAATAAATCCGTAGCACGTGACAACAAAATAAATTATTTTAATTAAATTACAAATTTAAAAGCTTCAATTAAATTAACTTAACAATAGAATCACCATGTAAAGCGCCCTTGAGGTATTTTATTACGAAAATGGCGCTATATAAGTTATCCACAATAAATAAATAAATAATTCATTGGCGCACCAGTGCATTTTTGGTTAAGTTAGACTATTGTAACTTGTCTTGAAATAAACACTATTTCTTAATAAATGATAATAATTAAATAATTTTAAAGTATTCTTTACCTTAGCGAGTACGATAGTTCACCAAACAAAACATAAATTACGTTTTAAGAATCATTGTTTCATCGACTTTTATATCACATTATTATTCACAAAACGACATAAGTTAAATATATTATAATTCTTCGTATATATTTATTCTTAACACTATACACTAGAAACGTTTTTATCATAACTCTAACTAAATTTTAAAAGTTTAAATAGATACTGAAGAATAACCTACAACATTCAACTGTCATCGTATGCACAAAAACGAATTACAATAAAAAAACAATTAGCGAATCTTTGTTTTTTTAAAACCCACAAAAGGATTTATTCTTTATTATGGATTAAAATATCAATTCGTTTCGATTAAAATATCAATATATTAATAATTTTAAAGCAAATTTACTTTCAAACCACCGAAACATAAGTATGATCAATAACTGTCAATTACTTACTTATTATTGTAACTTTCGTGTTAGACGTACGAAACATATTCGTTATCTCTTTCTCACACATGACGAGTGCGTATATTGTCACCTCCCTTAGACTGTCGTAAGTCAAATTGCTGTATTTTAAAGAATACTAGCCCTTATGAAAAAGTATTGAAAGACTAAATTGCATTAATGAAAGCTGCAAGATTT
Organism: Micrasema longulum; assembly: GCF_059751315.1. Taxonomy (NCBI): domain Eukaryota; kingdom Metazoa; phylum Arthropoda; class Insecta; order Trichoptera; family Brachycentridae; genus Micrasema; species Micrasema longulum. The sequence continues at coordinate 62,886 of NW_028277513.1, forward strand.
TACTGTGATCGCAAGTGTAATTTTTCGAACGAGATTTTAAACTTTTAGGTTAAAGACGTATTTGAATTAGTGATTTTAAAGTGATCAGAGTAATCTCGTGTAATCCAGTAGAGATAATTTTGGCCAATAGAGGCGCAACTAGTCGCTGTATGGAATAAAGGAATATATAAATTTACTTACTCAAGAAAAGTAATATATTTTTTGGTGATGTGTTTTTTCCTAATAATACTACAGTATTATAAAACATTACTTATAATGTCAAAAAAATATGGTAAGCTGCATGTAATCGATTATAAGGAGCATTCGCCCCTGCTACCGACCCCCCACGTTTCACCAGGAGATGGATAAATTGAAGGAATATAAATGTTCAAATACAGACAGAATGGTGAATGTTACACAGTGTGTAAAGTGGGCACTAAAACCAGCCAATAACAGGTCATAAGCCCTGTAAATGCCTAGACTTCCATATTCCCTTCTCTAAAATGGTCTCCATCCGTGTTATAATTTATTAATAATCGTTCTATTGTTTAATTTATTTTGTTATGTGTAGTTAGGTTTGGTTAGGATAAGCTGGGTTAAGTTGAATAGATTTAAAAAAAAACTATATTAAAAGGCTAGCTCAGAAGCTTAGAACAAGCTAACACGTTGAACGTTGAGTTGTCTTAATTAATTCCACGAACGGCTTAGCCATTCAGTTGAATGCCGCCATTTGATAAACAGCCTAGCCGTTTTGTTGAGTGGCTGATTGAAGTGTTTGGCGGCGATTTATAGATTACTTGATAATTTATAAAAAAAGAATTTGATGTTTTTTGGTTTTCTCCAATGTCACTCACTTTCATTTCAATGTGGAACATCAGTCCTATGGGAAATTAGATGCGAAAAAAGGATAAAAAAGAAAAAAATATATACGGCAAAGTTTATTGAAAATGTACGAAAAAACATTTCAATAAAAATGAACTACTTTGAACGACGTCACTATTGCTCGATTTCGAGAAAAGAAACTGCGCAGACGGGTGTCTCTTGCCACGCGCAGGAAGGGCGGGGCTTGTTTAGATGTTTAGTAGTTTGCTAGCATTCGCAGTCGACAGCCCTGTGCCAAATACACGATATTTTTGTTGTCAAATAGATAAACCGATCTCTTCTCGTTCCGGATTCCGGAGTCAGTATGTTGAGAGTGCCACGTGTAATACGGGCTTGCAATTACTCCCCCCCCCCCATCCGCGCCCTCCTTCGTTCCGGCAGATATTAGGGAATAGTGTCTGGTTGTAGAAGTCGAGGAAGGCCGAGAAAGACATGGCATGATCAAGTACAACAAATTCTTGAAAGTGGTCATGTGAAAAGTCGGAATAATCGACATGCATGCATGAGAAGATGTATGAATGTGAAGGAAGCAAAGGAAGTGTGCCAGGACAGAGTGGTGTGGCGTTCTATCCTCTCTGCCTACCCCTCCGGGGAAATGGCGTGATGGTTAGTTAGTTAGTTAGTTAGTACTTTATTTTATTTTTGCACCACAACAGGCCAGGAGGCCCAATTACAGTGGTGAATTACATCACAGAACATCCAGGCTTGAGAAAAATGACATCAAATTTTTGTGTTCTCACCGGGAATCGTACCCGGAACCTTCCGTGCGTGAGTCAAGCTTCTTGACCACTACACCACGGAGGCCGCTATATACAGGGTGTTCTTTAAACCCTGTCACATCCGAATCCACGATGATCAGTTTGAGCAAGAAGACATAATGGCACATTAAAATACATTTTTAGAACGAATAAAGTTTGCAATTTTTTTTTTTTATTTATTTGGAAGTTCAACAAGGATACATAAAATCTATACATTTTTTAAGTAGGCATTACTAACGTTCTTTATATATATCCTCAATAATAGAACTCCACCGTCTTTCATAAATTATATAAAATAAGTGTGTGAAATCAATGTAAGTAATAAAAAAGATTAAGTTTAGTGAAAGATAAGAATAAAGATATTAAAAAAACAAATGGTTGCTTACTTTTGCAAGGGAGAAGCGAGGATAGGGGACGGGGGAGTCTGATACACCGTCAGTCACATGGCCATGCCCCCCTCGCATCTCCCCTGCAGAAGTAAGCAACCATTTTTTTTTTCTTTTTTTTTTTATATTTCTGCGTTCTAAATATTTTTTTAATATGCTATTTATGTCTTCTTGCCCATACTGACCACCGTGGTTTCGGATGTGACAGGGTTTAAAGAACACCTGTTTAGTTCATATGAAGCAACCGATTATAAAAAAAGTTGACCGATAATTTATTTATTTAACTTTTGTAAATAATGTTATTTGTACATTGTCGGGCTTATTGCCAAATGGCGATCTCTTCCAACCAACCAATTCGATAATAAAAAAAGTTGACCGATAATAAAAAAAGTTGTGGAAGACTTCCGGTTTATTTACCGTCAACGAACCAATCGGCAGAACTGACTGAGAAGAAGCGAAAGAGAACTTGAGACGTCACACGCGGAGTAATTTAAGAAATATAAAACTTCTAAGCGCCGATAGTACAATACAAAAAAAAAAAAAATAGTCTAATAACAAAAAAATATTTTTTAAATACCACTGAACTGTCTCATTCAGACCGTTTCCATTTTTAGATTGATTACTATTAAGTATGAACATTGTGCAAGTGATAGTGTAGCATTTTTAATTACCGCCTGTCAGTTTCTTCGTAAGTTAAATAAAACATTGTTGTTGGATTCAGCGTGAAACATGTGACGCAGAAATTAGTGAAGCCCACGACTGGCCTTCACGGCGGATGTTTGCGGGCTGCGGAGTAAAATCGTTTAATATTAATTTCATTAAACATGGAACAATTTTATAGGTCAGGGAATTCTTAAATTGAAGCCCAGCATTTGGTAAACTTTTTCAACAATATAATTTATGTGAGACCTAAACAGCAATCTATTATCAAGAATAACTCCCAAGTCTCTAATCTCGCTACACCGAGATATGGAATTATCTTTGATTTTTTGTACTTTTAGTAAATGTCATTGAAGATCATTATATTGAAGTGTTTTTACTATTTTAAATATGTATATTTGTAAGGTTAAAGGCACTGCGTGCCGTGTATATTAATAAATAAATACATATACTAAAATAAAATAAAACAACTTTGTTTTTAACCACTAATTTTTATTTTTCACCGACCGGTTTCAAAGCAAACAAGCTTCTTTGTCAAGGTTTACGTAACTAATGAATTGATTCCTTTTTATTTTATTTCTATCATATTCACTTAATACTACACGTGGACCCAATAAATCAAGTGGTTTTTTCTTACACGGGTGGTAATCTGATATCATTATTTCCGAAGTAAGACAGGAGAGGACTTAAAGAAATATAGTTTATTTGGTTATTAATTATTGTTTTCTTATTATGAATCGCTTTTTTAATTTCTAAGTTGTCTAATTTTAATATTTTATTTTCAACATGAAGTACTTTTAATCCAGTGTCTTTATTGAAGTTATGATTATTTTCTATCAGATGATTTGCGAATTCAGAAAAAATATTATTATTTAAGCATCTTAAGTGTTCTTTTACTCTAATATTAAAGTTTCTTTTAGTTTTTCCAATGTAGATTGAATTGCAATCAATGCAATGTAATTGGTATATTTTATTTTATTTTATTTTATTTTATTTTATTTTATTTTATTTTATTTTATTTTATTTTATTTTATTTTATTTTATTTTATTTTATTAGGGAAATCAACAGTTCTACATACATATTTTTAGAAAACTAACAGATATAGTGTATAAACTCAGAACTAATAACAGATCTCATAGTATACAAAGTTAGTAAAGAAAATATATATTACATATCAAATAAATACATACAATTTATACATATAAAAATGTTATTTTCAAGTACTCAATAATCAAAGATTTTTTAAATATTAATTTTAAGAACATTAAGTTACTGTAAATTGGGCGGGATAAGGACAAAAATCCTTGAAGAGAGGATAAGGAGGGGGGGGGGGGGAGATGTACATATTTATTATTATAATGTCTACTAAGTTACAAAATACATTTTAAGTGTAAATTTTAAATCTGACAGAGTGATGTTTGTATAATCTATATTTTTAAATTTTGTATTGTACATTGTCCTACGTACAATACAAAATTTAAAAATATAGATTATACAAACATCACCCATAAGTCCTACGAAAAAAAGCATTTTTAACATATTCCAGATTTATTATATTTATGGACTTTATCTTTGTGATTTTTTAACAATGTTCCTATATTATTAATTGTGCAGAAAGCCGAAATGCGAGTACGGCAAAAAGAGCACAAATATACAATTATCAGCGTTGCCTAAAAGAAAAAGCGATACCAAGATATATACAAGATAATTTTAAAAGTAAAATAAATAACTGAATAAATCGAAAATAGCCTGGCTTAAGGAAGATTTGATCAGTGCGTTTAAAACACGAAATCAGATGAAGACTTTACTTTTTCTCCTACATATTGAACTAGTTAAGGACTTACACAGTACCGAATGGGATTCTTTTGATGATAAAGTGCGAGAATATTCTTCGATAGCGGCTTTTAAGAAAAAAATAACTTTAGATAAAAAAAATAAAAATCTCACTGAAAAAACAAATAGTGTAAATAATAAACCGTACGCAAACCTTGACAAAGAAGCTTGTTTGCTTTGAAACCGGTCAGTGAAAAATAAAAATTAGTGGTTAAAAACAAAGTTGTTTTATTTATTTTATTATAATGAATAACCACAAAGTTAGTGCTTCAAGTATAAACTTTATATTTATAAAATATATATACTTTCAATAAGCGTATAAATTAAACCTGAAGAAAAATTGAACAAAAAAAAATATGAATTTAAAATATATATATATGCATGTTATGTATAAGTACAAGTAAAATAATATTCAAACTCCTATTAACCGTACCTGTAGCATCGTCCGCAACAAATCCATGGTTCTTTAATTGTATCAACAGTTGCATGAAATCATTTCTGACGATGTTGTTCTCCTCTCAATACTTGATCGTCTTATCTACAGTGTTATAGAAGAAAGCGTTTACCTCGTCTCTCGGGAGACTCAATCTAACAACCTTCAACAAACTAGGTAAAAAGAACATGAGAAACTGGAGAAAAAGTTTGATGAAGCTCAGCTCGAAAAATTTTCTTAGCATTTTTCTGAACTTCGCATCGGGGTATTTGAAGCTGTTACACTCCAGACCGAAGGCGCAAGATCCAACCACGTCCGTGTTAAACTTAGCCTTCAGCTCTTTCGCGTCCACGGGAGTAGTATGTGACTCTTGGCTTTCTAGGTATTCTGTCGTCTCTATGCCACATTGCGCGACAGTATTAAACATATACCTGCTTTTGCTCGATGTGAAAGTAGGGGATAGTTTGTTCCTCGAGTGCTTCCACTTTTCCCCTGTCGCATTAAACAGATGTCCAGAAAGCGGTTCAAGTTTTTCGTCTAACTTCAAACTAACTCCGTAAAATGTGAGAGATCTTTCACCGAAAATATTTTGATGAAATCCAAGTCATTGACTATGCGAGTTTTGCTGAATATCGTGTAAACCCCGGCGTATGGGAGGCACTTCGTCTGGAAGTACAAGTCGGAGAAGGCCTCTCCGAGTGACTTCTTCCGCACTAAAAAACCGCTAATGTTTCCAATAATGAGAGTTGGCTTCGGACCTTTTTTTTTTTTTTTATTTGAAAATTTATTTATAAACCCTTACGGATTATTACATTCATATTACATAAAATAATATATACATTTTTAATTTATACTCTGTTGTTCAAGATAATATTTTTTACGTCTTTTGAAAAGTTTGTCTGAGTCTTTTGTTTAGTTTTGTCTGGTAGTTTATTATATAATTTCAGTCCCTGGTTCATTAGTCTTGATTGTCCTTGTCTTGTATTAGAAAGTTGTATATGGTATTTGTCTGATATTCTCGTATTATGTCCATGTTGACTACAATTTTTTACTAGTTTTAGTTCTTCGTCTACAATTACATTAGTGGCTAATTTATGGATAAATTTTAATGATTCTAGTTGAAAGAGTTCAGTTATATTTAATTGCTTAGTTTGTTTAAAAAGTTCTCTAGTTGCAGTTAAATAGGGAAGGTCATACACTAACTTTAATATTTTATTTTGTTGTCTTTGTAGTCTGTTTATGTCATTTTGATATCCTGCTCCCCATAATAGTTGCGTATAACATATTTTAGTTTTTACATAGGCTTCATACATTAGAATTTTTTCCGTTTTTAGAATAAAATTTTTGATTTTTAAAAAAAGACTCGATAATGTCGCCACTTTGCTAATTAAATTGTTGATATGAATTTTCCATGTTAGTTGTCTGTCTATTGTTAGTCCTAAGTATTTAACATGTTCAATTTCAGTAAGTCGTTCATTATTTATGTAAGCATCTACTTTATGACATTTTTTTCTAGTTTAATAGTTTACTTTCTTGAAATTTTACTCCTATGTCGTTTAACTTTTTTATCATGGTCTCAACATGAACCGTATCGAAAGCTTTTTTAAAATCTAAGATTACTCCCGTGATTGGGATCCCAGTATCCATGTTGGTTTGAATATAATTTATTAAATTCACTAGGGCTGTTCCGGTTCCTTTTTTTTCCCGAAAGCCATGTTGATTATAAGTCCTTCTTCTACTCCTTTGTTAGTCCAGTAGTTGTAATTCCATCTCATGAGTAAATATACAACTCCGAGGATGGGTAGTAAAAGAGTCCAGTATAGCTACACGAAAACATGTTTTTCTTTCATGTAGATATAGCATCACTTTGAATTTAAAAAAATCCTGTTTCTAAATGGACGCTAAATACAACGAGAAAGTTCAATGCTACAGGGAATCGGAAGAACACATACATATATTTAAAATATGTTCTTAAACGTAGTAAAAATCGTAGCATTTAATTGTAACGCGAAGATTCTCGAAAATGTATGAAAAGATGAATAAAAACGGTTCGATTAAAAATAAATTCTACCAATTAACTGGCATTCCCAATAAATATCTGTTAGAGCTAGGTATTCTACGCATTTTAAGATGTTATGTGTAAATTAATTCAATATAAAAAAATTAAAAGCGCCCACTAGCTGAATCGTTGTTTATCTTTTACATGCCGTCACTCAACTTCCACAGCCCACAGCTAAATATCAATAAGCCAGTAGCGCAGCGTCTGCTAAAAGGCGCCACAAAATACGAGTACATGGATGGATGGTCATGCGAAAATGTGTCAGAATCATGATATAAAAGTGATTTTCTCACTTTGAAAACATAGTTTGATGAGTTTGAACTTACAAGTTCTCTGTGATAACTCGACGCGTCAGCTAAAAACCATGCATCTTGACTAAAACAATGTAACACTACTTTAAGATGCTCAACGTGTTGTTAAGAATTACGATCAATATGTGGCTACACTTCGAGTAATAATACTAACTAGCAGGCAACAGACTGTTTCGGCTTCGGCCTTTCGGGCCTCCGCTGTATCGGCCCTGCGGGCCTCATTTGAGTTATTCAAATCTATTTAAATGAGAAATGATGAAAACCAACTCAAATATTTGTTGGTTTTTTTAATGTTTGAGTTGGTTTATTTCAATTTTATTTTTTCATGTATTGTAAATGTTTTTTATTGCTTGTTCTTTTATATTTTAATATGCCACGTATTTTTTAATGATGTTTTTGTTCTATGTAGCGTATATATGATAATTTCGATTGTTAAAGTTTTATCAATATATTCGTCCCAACACAACACAGCTTTTTGGTTCCATGGTGTTGGGACTTGTGTCTCAATAAATGTTAAATAAATATACTGTGAATGTAATAAATAAATTTTTAAAAATAAATACGCCATCGGCTAATTGAGTCGCCCATACGGACAAAAACCATTCTGTGTTTGTCAACTACAAGGTTAGATACAGTTTACAGCAATACAACGGGCCGTAGTTACTCAGATCGAAAATTGAGAATTGCAAGCGCAAACAGAAACCGTCCGTTACAAGTTTGTTGTTTATCTAAAATCCAAACCAAAAATTTGGGACGCTTTTCGAAACGAAAATTCTATACGATAGAGCTAAATGGCTTATCTTTAAGCGGGAGCGAATTATTACTCATGCGGTAGCAAACTTTTTGTTATTTAAGGATTTGTGTTGACAGTAAATCCCAAGGTGTTTGTTACATCCGGTTTAAAACTTTAAGCTTTTTTCAAATAAAAAAAAAATATTTGCGTGCTTATAATTTAAGTAAATATTTCATTTTTAGGGCCATTTCAACGAGTTGTAAATAACTTACTATTAGAAAATGAGTTGGGGTAGAGTGGGATTCGAACCACGGACCTTTGATCAGTGAGTCCGAGACACTAGCCACGGGACCACAACCCGATTCTATATTTTCTATTTCTATATTTCAATTTTATTTATTTTTTACTCAAAATTTTCTATCTCATAATATATTATACTGATTATTTAACATTAAAAAAACGATAAAAATTATAGATTATCTAATTTGTTTTCGAAAAGTAACATTGTTTAAAACATGTTTGCGTTATGGCTATAACAATGGCAATAGTTTTTGAGGCGTTCGTTAAAAATTTATTATCCCACTTTTTTATAAAAAAAAGTTAAAACTATAAAATTTGTATCACCTTTTTTTATTCTATAAATTACTGTTCATATACTTAACATCCAAGTCAAATATTCTCCAGGGCCTAGATTAAAATGGAAAGTTAACAGAGTTATCTTCGACTGTCTATAAAGAAAAACTGACAATTGTGTCCGAGAATGAGTACATTTGCAAGAACATTTAAAGTATCTTCGTCGTTAACCTATGATTGAACATGTTTAAAATAAAAAAAATGTATGCATATTCTGCTTTTCATACAGAAAACTTTACTTTGTAGATAAAATTGAAGATAAATGATAACTTCCCATTGTTATCGGGGCCCTGATGTTAAACGTCATAAGCATTTTTATTCAACATCAAGTAATTTTATTTGTTTTTAATGTTTACATTACGTCTTTTTAAAAAAAAATGTTTGTATATTTTTTTATAATATTTTAGTAAAGATTTATAATTATTATTATTAAAACAGACCATTTTTTCCGGAAAAATCCAATTACCCGAATTTTCGATTATTCGAATGGGGTCCGGTCCTAATCGATTAGGATAATTGGAGTTATAAATATTTAAAATGGACAAAACTGTGGCGAGAGTATTTCAATGAAATAAAAACACTTTGGCAAATACGTAATTGTAGATGAAATAAAATGAATTGTTTTAATTGCACGAATCACACGATGTAAAAACAGTTTATCTGATAACGAATCAATCGATTTAATGGAGTATTAAATATTAAATCGATCTAATATTTACGGAACAAGTAATATGTACGATAGTCAGAGCGGACACACGACACACGACTATGCCCCAGCGGCGAAAAAACAAACTAACGCCTTTGGTCACGGGACAATATAAATAAAACCTGTTTGCACAATCTGTACAAGAGTTGAATCATCTTAAAAAATAAAAATTGTATTAAAATTATTAAAATCGTCTGCATTATCTTTTAACGAGAATAATTAGGAAATTTTAGGTTTTGATCTCCAGCCAGCCTTTATACTGTTATTCCTAGCCGCACTCCCAGTTCTTTTTAAAAGCTGCCATTTTCCGTAATATACTCCCAGGTATTTAAAACTCTCGAATTTTAATGGACTCTATATTTTTATGTATCGTATTATCTTCGCTATGATTTTTAAAAAGTTATGTCATTTTTTAATTCCCCCGGTGACGTCACGAGCTGTCGTCGGTGAGAACCCTGCAGCTGTCAAAATACACTTAACGTCAAAAAAATGATTACCCGAAAACAGAAAATCTATCACCAATATAAATCAACGCTATATGAGGAATTTAGTGGCTTATATATTTTTTTTATTTCTAAATATTATTAATAATTATAATTAATTAAACTAAGCCAGAAAACTTTTCTAACTACTTTTCTTTCTTAACTTATCGTACTATCAGCGCTATGATGACAGCAAGCAAACCAGAAATCTTCCAAACTCCCTTATCATTGATTGATTCATTTAAACTAGTGACGTCGTTCAAAGTAGTTCGTTTTGATTAAAATATTTTTATATTTTTTTGTGTACATTTTCATGAAACTTTGCATTACAATTTAATGCTCCAATTTTTACCGCGTGCAAGAAAACATCTATTGTATCCAATTTCCCGTAGGGCTGAATTCCTCAATTAGTTAAAGTTCACATGTGACGTTTCAGAGTAGTAAATTTTTTCATGCATTTTCGAGAAACTTCGTTCGACAATTCATTTCACTTCTACCTAGCTACATTATCTTTTTTTTATAGCATTTTTGAACATTTTCTCATTACTAATTGTTTTAACCTAACCGGACCGAAGGGGGGGATTCAAATCCCCCATAGACCGATTTGGTCAGTTTCACTTTATGAACATACGCATTTGGCAAACTAACAAAAATGAATAAAGTACACGAATGAGTCAAATATGTGTACGCGAAAACATGAATAAATTATTGCACGGTCATAAACACTTCCATCGTTGTATTCTCTTGACGCCATTTACAATTAGGCGCTGGGGTCGTTTGGTCCCCCCGTTCGGATCATGTGTAATTTTTTGATGCTTAGTGAGGAAAGTCTAATGAACAGTAGATTTGATTTGCATAATACTCAAAATCTCTTTGTCCGAAAGTGGTATTAGTTTGTATTTGTCTGAGTTGTCGATGTGTTGAGGATATGGTGATTATTTTATTTGTATGCGTTGAAATACTCCAATTTGCAAAGACTATTTAATACAAAACATGCCGACTGCAACGGTCGTTACCCTGAACTTTCTGTTTTACGAAAAACAAAATGAAATCTTCGATCGACGGTCCTGCGGTACTGTCCTGTACTGCTGTGGTCCGTTCAGGGGCTGAACGGGAACCCGCAGAGCTAAAAGGGGGCACTTCGCGTGCCGAATCTGGCCCGCGGGCCGCCAACTACCGATCGCTGACAAATATTATTTTCTTCATTTTTTGTTTTCATTGTTTCATTTGTTTTCATCAGAATGTTACACAGTGTGTACAGTGGCCACTTAAACCAGCCATTGACAGGTCATAAGCCCTGTAGATGCCTAGACTTCTATATTACCTTCTCCTTAATGTTCTTCATCTCTGTTGTAATATGTTCATCAGTTTTAATAAATATTTCAGTAAATACACAGAAAAAATAATCAAAACGATTTAAATGTATAAAAAAGTGGTTAATTATTGAAAACTGGACAAACCGTTGCAATGTTATAGTTTTTAGATTGAATCAAGGTCTAATTTCAGCTCTCCTAAACATTTTTAAAATTACGTATTACATGCAAGGAGCAAACATAATACAGGTAAACGTCGTTTTGCGATGGTTCGATTTACGCCGATTTACAATTACGCTGGTCGGTGCAGGCGTGGGATTCCCTGGTTCGGCCGACACCAGACGACAATAGGCGTCGCGATTCTAATAGCAGAAACACAAAATAACATATTTAAAAAAAACAAATGGTTGCTTACTTCTGCGGGGGAGAAGTGAGGGAAGCTCGGTTGTCAGGGTATCAAGCTCCCCCCTCCCCCCCTTGTTTCTCCCCTGCAGAAGTAAGCAACCATTGGTTTTTTTTTTTTTTTTATTTTTTAAAATTTTATTCGTTCCAAAAATTTATTTTAATATGTCGATATGTCTTCTTGCTCATACTGATTATCGTGGTTTCGGATTTGAAAGGGTTTAATGAACACCCTCTATATAGGATATGTATTAAATAAACATGTTCGATTGTCTTAGTATTTTGACACGGAACCTAACCTTATATCTTCCATCATTTTACGCCGATTTTTTTACGCCGGTGTCTCTCGAAACGGAACCCTGGCGTAAAACGACGTTTACCTGCACATAAAAATGATGGGAATAATTGATTCTACTAATCTCATTAAAATTTACGAAAGACTTTGTAAGTAGGTACCTTTTATATGATATCTGAAGTTCTGCAGCATCTATACATAAATTGAACATTAGGAAACGAATGTAGTTTTGTCGGGCATGCGGCTCTCAAAATAAACAGAGATCGCAGTTTGTTGAATGCGAATGTTACGATATACATACATAATTTATATCACCGGCGACGAAAGACGAGTTAAGTGGCAACTCACTCGAGCAATAAAAATACTAGACTCATAGAATTATAATATACCAGTGGGCGCGCAGAATCGTGTTTGCGTACATCGCACTGTGTCCATAAGTCTTACATCCCGCCTGCGCGCATGCGTGAAGTGGCCGCGTAATGTTACCAGCCCGCGAAAAATATTTTATCATAACACATATCGTGGTTATACAAGTAGAAGTGACCTTTTGTAGAAATGACGTAATTGAGATTATTGACTTTTTGACATCGCATTAGCATAATGCTTGACTGGTAAAAATGGCAAGTCGATCCGACACTCCAAAAAAAAATTTGATTCGTAAAATATGTGACCATTTGATAGAAGTTCGTAGATTTTTGACAAGTAAAACTGACCAACACACATAGTCACTTTTATTAGTAAATTTGAGATCCAAAGAATTGACCAAGTAACAGTTAGTCAATTTTACTTGTAGGTTATGTCACCAGTAAAGAGTTAGTTAAAGTTAGTAGTTAATAGTTAGTAAGTTAGTATACGTTTTGTATTTGACAGATACGGTGTTTTTGTATAAAAAGTTCATTAATAAAATTTATTCTTTAGATTTATACGTAACACTTCTTAATTATTTGTTCTTTTTCATTTATTTTGTATTTCTTTGTTTATTTAACCTTCATAAATATGAAAAAATGTATTATTGAAATAAAAAATCCCAAAAACATAATTTATAGTTATAAAATAAAATACTACCTCCCTCAATGAACGAAACGAAAATGATTATCGACAAAATTTCATGACAAATTTTACAGGTAAAATTGTCTAAATTTTTTATTTTTTTAATTTAAATAAAAGTGATAATGTTTTTTAAATACGTTTATACTTTACGTTAAAGTTGAAAGTACCGTACATATAATGTAAAATTACCAACCACCTACTTGAAAAATCTGATCTTTGAGAAGCAATTGAACTCCAGACAAACACTAAAATGGCTCTCCTGAACATTATTGATTTTGTCACTTGGTCAATTTCTCTTGTATGCCCACGAAATATAAGATAAGTTTTATTTGACTGAACTATAAAAAAAAAACAGGTATTTTAACTAGGCAAACGTAAAAAAACATTAAATAATCATTTAGTAAGTAAATAAATTAATACCGTTTTATATTATACCACTGCTAATAAATAGAAATCCGGGTAAAAAAATCGACTATTCTGGCAATACTAACAAAATGTCTACCTCGTTTTATTTAATAATCTGACAGACGGTAAAACAACCGAATTCTTAAATAATATTATTTGTGAATTCGCTACTTACACATGAAATGTGATACCACCCTATTCCATTTTTTCCCAGCAGTATTTTGACACTTTCAAACGACACAATACGGCATGCTTGAATTTGAATCGGCAGTTGCGTATTAAGCGACGTCTACAGAGAAACTAATAGCCAACATATAAAACTACTTATTTATGAGTAGTTAAGTCGGCTTCTGTTTGACGCGCGTACGCGGTTTCTAGACTATTATTGTTCTATGACCCGGCTGATGAAAAATGTGACTCACCGTCATCGGCCACCGGTGCAGGCGGTGCATCGCCCCTCATGTCGATAAGCAGCTGCAAGAAGTCTTTCTTCCTTGCGTTATTGTCTTCTCTATATCGTATCGTCTCCTTCACTATATTGTGCATGAATTTAACATGTTTACCTCCCATGAAGCTGACATTTAACAATCGAAAAATGTCCGGCATGAACACAGCTACAGACCTCAGAAACATCCTCAACGGGCCCGGATTTAACATGCTCAGTCCCACTGTCTTGAATTCCAATTCTTCGTTGAAAGTGTTGCATTCTATCCCGAAAGCGCAAGATCCTTTCACATTTGTGTTGAGATTTGAAATGACATCTTTTACGTCGATGTTATTATCTTTTTTTACCGCTTCCGATAAAAAATCCAACATTTCTACGTTACAATTCGTCATCGTTTCAAACATGAACTTCATTTTTACAGTTGTAAAGGTGGGAGTGAGTTTAGCCCTCATATTTTTCCATGTGTTGCCAGTTAAATTGATTAAATGCAAAGCTATGGGATCAGTTTTGGGGTTGACTTTGAAGCTTCTGTCGGTAAAGTGAGCGAAATCCTTCACAAATACAGTTTTGATCAGTTCCGGATCATTGACTACCAACGTCCTTCGATACATCGTGAATATTCCGATAAAGGGGAGACGTTTTGTTTTTTCGTATATATCTTGAGAAACAAAACCCAGGTGTTTCCGAATCAACAGGGATTCTTTAATGTTTCCGAACAATAGTTGTGGCTTCGGTCCTATGATTCCTTTTCTTTTCCAGTGACCGAAGCGCCACAGTGACCAGGCGTAAAATACGCTGAAGATTAATAGGAAACTGACCACAAGAATCCAAATCCAGATCATATTGTTGATGTTCACTCCGATGAACTTTTCCTGCAACCAAACAACAAGCGTTAATGTTCGTGTTTTCGATTAATTTTAAATTAGATTATTTGCCCATAATAGATACATAATTTAATTTTTATTTAAATTTTACGTGTTTTAATGCTTCCTAAGATTTTACATTTATAAATATTCATAAAACTATAATATTTTTTTTATATATAAAATGAATCGCGAATTATGTTGCATATAAATTATTAATTTATATAAAGTGCTAATTTACCCACTCGAATGTCGTGGCGATATGCGACGCGAAATTTAGTCACATTATTTAAGAGCAAATGCTGTCTGACTTTTCGTGATATAAACGTGTTTTTTGTATTTTCTCCCCGGATTATGGCACTACTGCTGTAATTTTTTACTCTCTATACTGGCGTATATTTACCATTAGCGTGAATCTGTCGTAATGTTTTTTTTATAAATTGTTTCTTATGTGAGCTAAGACCAGACATAAACCCATAAAATCGCCCAGTTTTATTTCCCGCCTTTGGACATTCGGTATACAAATATGAAAAGTATTTTTGGAAAACGGAAATGATACCGACACAGTTAACACTTTAAGTACCGGCCGAATACACATAGAATTTACCCTGTGCCCGGCCCATTTTTGTGAGAGTTTTTTGTAAGATTAAACCTGACAAAATTGACGCCAAATTTTGTTAATTTATTATTAAAGGTTCAGGTTCATCATTCCCACTAAAAACATTTACTTATTGCTTAGTTTATTAATTTTACGTTACCTTTATTTTATATAACAGACACAAATTTTACTTTGAGTAGTTTTAATTTAAATTCAATTAATAAATGTATGGTTATGCCTGTTGGAAGGGCTACCGGTATGCTGAACAACATCGCTCTAGATATTGATCTGTTCCATGTATCCGAAGGGGTTTTCCGGAGCAGGATTCTTCGACTACTTTGACATGAGTCTCTTTCGTGTATTTTTTTTCTTTTTTATAATATGTACGTATTGAATATACTTTTGTAATGTATATGTTATATTTAAAATAAATAAATTGAATTGAATTGAAAAAAACTTAACATTTGTTTTAAGTTTATGAAAAGAAATTTATGAAAAATATATCAGGTAAGTCTACCAAAAACCGAAAAACATGGCAAGGGGTCTACGACACAAAAAAGTTTGGGAACCTCTGATTTAGAAGATACAATTATTTTTTTCTAAATCCATTTCGTATATTATTCATATAGAAGAAAATGTGAAAATAATAAGCTTTGCCAATGACACTGTTCTGGTACTGTTGTAGCACTGTTCTGGCACTGTTCTGGCACTGTGCTCATTGATGGAAACACTCGGAAGGAAACCTACCAAATAGCAGAAAAGCGCTTTCCACGATCAAGGGTTATTTAGACTCGAATATTCTGACGTTAAACGAAGAACAGGCAAAATTCATTAATTTTACAACAATATTTTGAGTTTGTCCAAATTTTTGTAGACAAGGACTGGATTCAACTCCCTGGGGAGCTGTTTATATTAACATTTAAAAAAAGAGATGAAGAACATTTAAGAGAAGGTAATATAGATTACCTGGTCCATGAAGAAGTATAGAAATTGAAAAAATAATATTTTCAGGCGTTGCCTAGTATGTAGGTGAAATAATTCAATTAGATGAATCTCACCCGCATAAATAAAGGTTTCAGCTCTTTAACTTCACAAACATCAACAGATGAAAGAATTGAAGGAATATAGATGTTCCAATATAGGCAGAATGGTGAATGTTACACAGTGTGTAAAGTGGCCACTTAAACCAGACATTGACAGGTCATAAGCCCTGTAGATGCCTAGACTTCTATATTACCTTCTCTTAAATGTTCTTCGTCTCTGTTATAAAATGTTAATCAATAATTTTAGTATAACAAAAAAGAACAACCTAAGTTTGATAAATTAATGACACATATTTGTGTAAATGGAATAAAACTGATCTGGGTAGTGACAAATGCACATCTAACTTTATAAAAAACGTAAAAAATATAAGAAATCTAGGAATCGAAATCGATTGTACCTTGGACTGGACAATTCAAATAGATAATGTCTCAGCAAAAGTTTAAAAACTTGTTTATGTATTTAATACCGTAAGAAACATTCTTGACAAAAAACATTAAATCAAGTATACTACTCAATGTGTCAAACCATTATGGATTACGGAATAATTGCATGGGGTGTAGCCAGCAAAAGTGCTACGCATACCTTGGAAATACCACAAAAGTATGTACTCAAGGCTCTGCTCGGGGTCCCTATCAGAACACCCACAACGGAGGTGTTTGCACGAGTAGGTGATCTGGACGTCAGGCAACTGTACGCTAGGGCACTTCTCGTTCACACACATAAAAATGGTGGCAGTAAATATAATACAATCAATGAAACAAGATAAAAAAGAGACAACTATGTGTGCCACCTAAAATGACAACATCGTTTGGTCAGAGGAGTCACATGTACCTTGCTCCCAAAATTTACAACACTCTACTTCTTGATTTTAAATCGAATACAAATAAACAGAAATTCAAATTATTAGTTAAAAATTAGCTTCTGGATTTGGATCCTGAAAACTGCCTTGAGATGGTCACCACACCAAAACTGTAGTCTATTTGAACTCGGAATTATTGTTGCGTGTCTGCTATTTATGTTTTATGTTTATATTAATAAACCATTAGAAACTGTTCAAAAATTTATATTAAAAATAATGGTTCACAAAAATCGCACTTTACCCTCTTTCCTTTGTTAAAAGAAGCTAAAATTTTAGAAATACGACATATATATTGTTTTGAATGTTTCAAATATATATTTAAGAACCAAAATTTATTTACAAGTAATTCGAATAGATCAATTCAAAGAAGAAATCGTGTGTTAGAAATAGCACATTGTAAAACGAGGATAGCACAGAGACATGCATATTTTATAGGCCCAAAATTTTTTAATTCCTTTTTTTCTGATTATATTTAATTGATTCCAAACTTTCTTACTTTTCCTTCTTTTAAAAAACACGCACTATCCTGGATTCAAACTAAAGATATGAACTCTTTTTTCTATGATATAATTTTTGCCCTTTAATAATAGGGAATATTTTTATGTTCTTTAAATATTTTTTATTTCCTTTTTTAATTGCTACAAAAAAATACCTTATAACCTTTTACAGAATATTTTCTTTTCTCTTTATATTACACAAAAATATTAAAACTGTCTATTTATGGAAGGAGCAAAAATTCATGAGCATATCTTGTATACCCACGAACAGGCCATGCCTTTGTGGCATTATTTGTTTACTATTTTTACTGTCGATGCGTATTTCATGCCTATGTAATTATCCCTTATTTTTTAATACTCTGTTTTACCTCTTATGTATACTGTAAAAAAATATAAATATATTCATACTGTGTCATCTATTACATTATATTTATTTATTATAATAATAATAATTATGGATAACTTATAAAGCGCCATTTTCGTAATATAATACCTCAAGGGCGCTTTACAAAGTGATTATATAAAGATATAAATTTAATTTTAACTTAAGAAAAATAATGTACTTTTTCATATTACTTTTCCACCACATGCTAAGAATTTATTTAAATGATTTAGAGAACAAGTGGGTTTTAAGTTTCTTCCGAAACATCACTTCACTCTCACAGTTTCGGATTTCTGCTGGGAGAGCATTCCATGCCGTAGGGCCTGCGACCGCAAATGCACGTTCGCCGAATTTAGTGCGCTGTTTGCGTAGTATGTACTAGAACATAAAGTAAAAATAATGTAAATGAATGCCTCGACACGGGTTATGCCCAGTGAGGTGTTCATATAGACAAGAAAAAGTATAAAGTTTTAAACGAAATAAATAAAAATATTTTTATCGGTATTCGTAGTAAATATAAATAATACATCCCTATTTGCCAAAAATTGTTTTGGTGGAATTTGTGCACTTTGGAAATACAGCTGTCTTGTCTGGATTCATAATAGGAATACCTAACGGTTTTGGGGCCTTTCCATTGCCCATCCTACTTGAAAACTATTACTCTAGAGCTGCTGTTGCTGCATAAATATTATTTTCTTACTGATGGTGAAACACCGCTCCGGTCCACAATACGAAAACATTACAAATAGGTACCATCGATACGTCGGCGTCGTCGCTTTAGTTCGTTTTTGTCCAACGGACCATTTTTAAAGAAATAATTCAATTTACTCAAAATACATTCTTAAATTATAAATTAATATTGTTTAACTGTATAGTAAATTAACGAGTAAGTAGTAATGTTATTGTTTTTTTGCATAAAAATATCTGCCTTAAAACAGGTTGTACCTAGTTAGACATACTAGACATGATCCAGAGAAATCTATTATCTATTTAGTGTGTATGTAGTAGATAAAGTAATAGTTATTTTTGTTAATAAACTATGATTATTATTACTATTGTTAATTACTATGGCGACTGCTTTTCTTGACAACAAATGCAATAAATAGCATAATAAATAAATAAAAATATCAGTTTTGCAATATTTTCCATATTTACACCGGTGAAATTCAAATATATGATTGCGCAGCAGGATTATACGTCGCGAAACGTAAATATTTTGATTATTAGGTGTTCACGGATGTTCCATTGTAATCGCGAATACGATAAACAACCATGGTAAGAAATTGTTATCACGCCGCTTATTAGCACGTCGATAGCTACTGTAGCTCAATCACAAATAACTATCGACGTGCTAATAGGTGACGTGATAACAGGTGGAATTCTGAACGAAATAATGCGCGTAGAATACGCATTCACGAGGGGTTCTAGACCCGTCGATACAAACCGATGTACCTACCCTAAACTTGAAAATGGGGGGTCGGTAGTGTATCTTCGTAATCGCTCGAGAGAATTTATCTTCAACTACATCGTCATGGTAAAGGTATGACGTCCTTAGCTTCCCATTATAATCGCGACCCTAGTTATATTCTACATACAGAACTGTATGGTCCATCAGCTCACCTCAGAACAGACCTCGTGGGGTACCGACTACTTTTATTATGTTATTTTTAATTACTTTTCTTCCTTTTATTTTATTTCTTTTTTTTCATAAATATTTAGGATATTTTACCATCCTAGTTTTGACGACAATATTTTGAGTTTGTTCAATTTTTTGTAGACAAGGACTGGATTCAACTTCCTAGGAAGCTGTTAATATTAACATATTATTAAAACAGGAATGAAGATCATTTTAGAGAAGGTAATATAGAAGTCTAGGCAAAGCTGAATTTCACCCGCATTAATAAAGGTCTCAGCTTTTTAACTTTAAAAACATCAACAGATGATAGAATTGAAGGAATATAGATGTTCAAATGTGGGCAGAATAGTGAATGTAATACAGTGTATAAAGTGGCCACTTAAACCAGCCAATGACAGGTCATAAGCTGTAGATGCCTAGACTTCTATATTACAACAACAACAAAGATCTCTTAATGTTCCTTAACGTAGACTCAGAAATAATGAAATTCTGTTCCTCGGTCATCGTAAGACTAATTGTGGTTTCCATACGCCCTACCCAGAATGATTAGATTTGTAAATGAAAATCAAGATCTAAATTATTTTGATTGTAAATTGAGTCTTTTTACAAATATGCTGAAGAAATATTCCCAATAAATTTACTGTATATTTATAGAATTGACCTGGATTTCATAATGCCTGTCTAATGCGTCAACTTGTCTTTGCTTTTCTTTGTTGTATTCCTTATATTATTTATTAGTATTATTTTTGTTTGTTATTTATTTATTATATTATTTATGAGTATAATTATTGTTTTTCGTTATTTGATTTGTTTATTTATTTTTTATTTCTTCATATTTTTTCTCTTACAAACTATAATTAATAATAAAAATAATGTGACCTCACTGGGGTTACCCGTGCCGAGGACACTTAACAATATACTTTTTTAATATTATGTTTACATTTGAGAATAAACCAAGAAGACTAACTAATTAACAGAGATAATTAACGAAATATTCAGACAGTTTAAACACTACGTATTTATGTTTATAATTAATTTATGTAGCACTTGATAGCATTATATATATGTAGCACTTGATGGCATTATATATATGTAGCACTTGATTCAATATTGGTTTAGGCGAATTTAGACATTGTCCGTAAATTTGTTATGTAAATAAATAAATAAATTACCTTCTCTAAAATGATCTTCATTCCTGTTGTAATATCTTAATCCTAGTTTTGGTTTATTTTTCTTATCCTTCTGGAAAACTATGATTTGTTTAATATTTATGTTGAAACCCGTTACTCAATTGTATATTGTCTGTGTGTTATCTATTTAATTTCAATAAAAATATTAAATATTTGTGTACAACGAATTTCATTTGTTTGGCTATTCAAGGAGGAAATATAGGCGCTACGTCCTACCTCATATTTATTTCAAATTCACACATGTCCTACATACATTACAGCACACCTACCGGGAAATTGGATACAATAAATGTTTGAAAATGGACGAAACACTTTTTGATAAAAACGACAACTACTTTGAACGACGTCACTGGTCCAAATGATCCAATCTATGAGTTATGGGAGATTTTCGGTTTGCTTGCCGCGAATGAACCAATGGGCAGAACTAATCTAGAATAAGCGGAAGAGAACCTCTGACGTCACACGCGGAGATATTTCAGAAATAAAAAAACTTATATTTACTAAAATTTTCAATAAGATTCCTAAGCAGATCTTAAAATAAAATATTGACATAACTTTAAAGAAAAAAATAATTAAATGGCTAATATGTAACAAGGTTTTATATTGATTATTATTTTTTGTTAACCATCTATTTAAATTTTTGTACATAAATTTTGTGTAAAAGATACGTATGCTTTTAGTTCTTAAAAATGTTTATATTATTTTTTAAATTTATATAATTTATTAAATGTTTTTCCTTTTATAGTTTTATGTTCATGTTTACCTTCTTAAATAAAAATAAATGCAAAAAAAATACGGCGCATATAATACTACTACTACCATCACGCCATTTCGTAGGCAGAGAGAATGGACCGCCACACACGTCTATCCTGACATATTTTACTATCTTCTTCCACATTCATCCATCTTGTACACATGCCCTTCGGTTCTGCCTGCTTTTGACATGACCAGACTTAAGATTTTAGTTTATCTAATTATGCCACGTCTTCCTTGGTCGTCCTCGTCTCACGTTACCGTTCATTTTCGCCTACTTTCTTATTTGTTTTACCATTCTTTCGGCGTCCATTCGTTCTACGTGACCAAACCATCTCAGATACCCTTTCTTAATCTTATCAATTATGACAATTATACTTGACTTAGATTAACTCTCGCCTGATTTCATCTTTTTTTTGTTAAATGACTCCAGTGACATGTGTTAAGTCGTTTTTTATTCCAAATCAATACTGTATTTTAGACGCAATTTTGTTCATATCAGTAGATAAGATTGATAACTTTGATAACTTTGATAACTCTATTTGTATTTACATGTCTTGCGGTTGTGTTTGTAAATTATTTAGATTAATGTACGTGTGTTTGGTAAATACGGGTAAGAAAGTTCAGTGATTTAAAAAAAATATTTTAATTGTTAATAGGATATCAAACTAAGCCAAAATTTAAAAAAATATGTGTCGTATTTTCATCGCTATGATTTTTTAAAGTTTTGTAATTTTGAAATTACTCCGCCTGTGATACTAGTCGTCGTCGGTAAGTTGTCCTGACTGGTGAGTTGACTTCCCGGAAACCGGAAATCTGTCCAATGCTGTAGTTGATTGGTTGATTAGAAAAAACTTGTGACGTATTTGATTTTTATAAATGTTGTTAATTTAATTTTTTCATTCGAGACACTTGGCCGTTTTGTTCAAATTATTTTTACCGCGTGTAAAAAAACATGTCTCATAAGGTCAGGGATGGTATTCCATACGCTCTCGCGGCCGTATTATCTCGCGTATTTTGTATGTAAATATCTGTTTTCTCGTGTCACGAGAGAGGTTCAGAAGAGCACCCCAGGGATGGTATTCTGGGTCTTCACTACCCCTGGAGAGTGATTAATTTGAAGATTTCTATTTTTTTATTTGCTTCATATAATAGCCACACTGATGATTAAACGTCAAACAAATACAAACACGCGCAACTAAATATGAACATTTTAATTTAGACCATTATTGCGACCTTTATTATTACCCGAAACACTTAATTTGATCGAATTGACAAAACCGAATTCGTTTTTTCCTGTTTTTGAAGCAGTTTTACTTGCCATTTGACGATGAATCATCGGTGTGGCCATTATATGAAGCAAAGAAAAAAAATCTTCCAATCAATTACTCTCTAAGGGGGTAGAGAAAATCTAAAATACCACCCCAGTAGCCCAATCACAAATAACTATCGACGTGCTTTTTTTCTATGATATATTTTATAAAAAATATTTTTATGTTTTTTTAAAGATTTTTTTCCTTTTTTAATTAATTGTACCAGTTAATATAAAAAATACCTTCCAATCTTTTACAGAATATTTTCTCTTCTCTTTCTATTACACAAAAATATTATACGGTCTATTTATTGTAGGAGCAAAAAATTCACAAACATTTCTTGTATACCCACGAACAGGCCATGCCTTAATGGGATTTTTTGTTTACTATTTTTACTGTTTACATGTAGTTTATTGCTTTGTAATTATCCTTTATTTTTTTAATACTCTGTTTTACAATTGTGTATATTGTGAAAAAATATATAATAATAAATTAAAGAAAAAAAAAAATAAACTCTAGATTTTTATATATAAGCTTTTTTATATATAAAATTCAGACAAACTCAAATATTGTTGATTATTTATTAGTTCAGAAGATTAATTAGATTATACTATGCTAATGCTAATAACAAAAAACTGAGAAACACTATATGGACCCCCCCCGGTTAAGAAAATTTCGTATTTAGTTAATAACGCGACGCTCCCAAAACAATCCGCCGGAAATGGCGGCAAAAAACTAGCCTTTTTATTATTTAGTTCGTCAAAAATGATGAACACAAAATATTATTAAAAATAAAAATTGTACTCGTGTAAAAATTAATTAATATATTACATTTTCTTAACTCGCTGCATTTTTTCATACACACAACTCTCTAATATAAATTTAATATAACCTTTCTATAAGATTTTAAATGCGTTTGTGTAAGTTTTGCGAACGCGCCAGCTCTAATCAGTGTTGCCACCTTGTCATTTACATTTACGCTAAAAAAAATTGAATGCGTCAAATTCCCGTCAAAACTTACCCGGATTTCCGCGAGAT
Source organism: Micrasema longulum (assembly GCF_059751315.1). Lineage (NCBI taxonomy): Eukaryota > Metazoa > Arthropoda > Insecta > Trichoptera > Brachycentridae > Micrasema > Micrasema longulum. The sequence continues at coordinate 86,825 of NW_028277513.1, forward strand.
GTTCCGCTGAATTTGATTACTTTTTTATGAACTAAAATAACTACACGACACTATTTTTTTTGTTAAACTTTCATGTTCACTCTTAAAATTAAATTAACATCATAATCATCATTCCCTTTCCGCACCTAATGGTGCATAAGGCACTGAATCAGTATATAAATCGCAACGTATCTTGATCATATATACAGTCTTACGTTTCAGGTGCCAGTCCAGGGACTATGAAATATTCAAGTGTATAAACCCTTTTTTTAATAAATATTTCATGTCAACCATGTCGGGAATCAAACCCGAGACCTCTTGCATGGTAGGCAAATGCGATAACCACTACACCACGAAGACATTAAATTAAACTGCAATGAAATTATTAAAGTTAGACTTAATCCTCTTCATCGTCACTTTCTGCCACCGCCGCCGTGTCGCAAACTCAAATGTCGCAGATGGTAGTAATTCCGAAGTTAGTAACGTTTTATTTTATACATATCTTTTTCCTTCAATTCCGCCAGGAATTCCGTCATCTTGAAAATCCCGTCAAATACGAAATTATCCCGCCTCGAGGAAACTCCAATCCGCTAGATATGACGGAAAATCCGTCAAGATCACAACACTGGCAGACCAGTATAATATCAACTGTCACATGATGATGGTTTTGTGAATCCCCGTTTTAGAGATGGGCATTTCAAAATATGTCGATATTTGATTCGATTCACTAATAAACGCGTCGTTCTACAACATCACTTTTACCAATGCATTAAAGAAAAAATCGATATTATTTTTTAGGATGCTTAAAAAAATACACCTTAGCGATGCGATGTCTCAAACAGTATTTTTCTCGCTGTTATAGTGTCATCATCATAAAAATAAAGTGCTTTCATTTAAGACTATCTAAAACCTACCCTTTACTTAAGAAATTATGTGTCCAGACGGATGAAGAATACAGGTCTGTTCGTAAAACAGAACCAGAACTCTGGAGGAGCGTTTATGATTCAATGGCTCATCATTCCCTTTCCGCACCTGATGGTGCACTGCATTGGTACACCTGTCGCAGCGTATCTTGATCATTTTTTTGTTACATGAAGGTAAAATGATCAGTCTTATGCTTCAAGTACTAATCCAGGGACTATGAAAATATTTTAGTGTGAAAACACCCTTTTAAATAAATATTTAAAATCAACCATACCGGGAATCGAACCCAAGACCTCTTGCATAATAGGCAAACGCGCTGACCATTACACCACAAAGCTGACTCCTGCGTTTTTACCTGAGAGTAGCCATTGATCGAAACCGATTCATTGGCTACTTTCAAGTTAAAACCTAATAAAGGAAATTAAGTGGAAATAAGTTCACCTTGTAGTATAGTGGTTGCCATCTTCGCCTACTATTTTTGAGATTCTGGGTTCGATTCCTGGCAGTGTGAAGGTGAAATATCGATTTAAAAGCCTGTTTTAACTGCGATATTTAATTGTTTCTAGACTGGCCCCTGAAGCGTTGAGCTGATCAACGTACCTTCATATTACAGATTGTTGAAATACGCTGCATTTGGTTTACCAAGGCAGTGGCCTATCTGCCACTGGGTACGGAAATGAGAATGATGATGGTGGTGAATCCTGTCTTCATGTATTAAGGTTTTTTTTAATGTTTCTTTTTAGTAACTAACAACTGGTACCTACACTGGGTATGTCTAAATGTTTATAGACAAATACTGGATTCTACCCCCTAGAGAGTATAAAGCGGTCAAAAATCTTAAAATCATACTAAAAAAATCGAATATTTATTTATAATATCGCTGTTGAAATATTCCGCACATCCCTATCATTACTTTCTTTGCATTTTCTACACTTTAAATAATGCTATTGTTTTGTGTTGGTTTTCTGTTTGTGAGTACGGTACGCGCATTGATTGGAAATTGAAAGTGATAATTAAATTTTTCATTATTGTGTTTGTGAATTTCACATTTGTACTTTGTCTGTCACGTTTGTATAGTCAATCTTCTTACATTGTATATGTGTTACCGGCAATCTGTATAATTCAGGTATTCTAAACAATACCTAGGCAATGTATAGAATACCTAGGGCGTCAAGGGAATGTAAGAAATATTATGAATATTATTGACCGTTATATGTAACGCCTTTGCCTAGGTAATGTATACATTTCCTAGGGATTGTATAGAGTACCTGCTGGTCCACCGGCAATGTGTAAAGTAAATAGAATCGGTCTTTATTTCGCCATGTTATTCTACCTTTAAAATGACGAACAAATAAAACGCCTCATGTTTGCCCAAAAATAACTTTATTAAAATTAACAATTACCTTCTCATTAAAAATAATCTTTATAGAAAAGGTAGGTTAGGCTAGGTCAGGGATTAGGTCAGGTCAGGTTAGGTTAGGTCAGGTCAGGTCAGGTTAGGTGAGGTCAGGTTTTTTGATTATTTTTTTATATGGGAGTTGCAATATACAAGGTTTTTATTTCAAAAAAGAATTTTTCTGCAATAATATTCTTCAAATTCATCCATACTGTTTTTTTAATATTTTATCCGGAAGGATATACTAATGTGGGCCAATCAGGAACTTCTCAGCATTTGCTCATGTGGAGAGGAAACCACTTAAAACTCTTCAGGAGAAGCCGGCCTGTTGGCAGCAGTCAACGGGCCTTCCGTTCCACCAGAGGAGTGTTCGATATTTTGTCCCCTACTTTGGTTTTTTAAATTTAATATTAGGTTAGGTTAGGTTAACGTCGCGTGGTGTTTACTGCCTGCTTGCACGTCTTCCCCTTCCCCGCTCTTGTCTTTTTCACACATTACCGGCTGCGCACTCGGTACTGTATACAATACCTAGGCAAAGTATAAAATAAATTATTTTTCATACATAACCTAAGCGTTTTAGGTATTCTATACATTGCCTAGGTATTGTATAGAAAACCGGATTATACAGATTGCCGGTAACATATATACCTTTTGTGTAGGTACAGAGGTAGGTACCGGATGCATTCTCTGTTTGTAGAAATTTGAAATTGATGAAGAATAATATACCGTAGGTATATATACAGCAGCTTACATGTACTGCAGCTTTCAGGACTCAGGCAAATATGACATACAACTATATGTGTATAATCTCTTTTCAGGGGTACAATCCAAGATAAGAAATGGGTATCGTTAGCTCTTTCATAAGATGTCTCTTCTGTGATAGTGATGGTGCCAGTGAAACTCGGTAAGATCAAAAACAGCACATTTCAAATGATATTTTTGTATCTACATTTATATTTTTACTATTTGAGATTCACTAGAGAAGCCCTTCAGCTCTATCACATAGAACAACAGCGTCCCAAATTTTAAACGTGTAACGGATGGTTTCGGTTTGCGCTTGCAGTTCTCGATTTGAGTACCTGTTGTGTCCCACAGCCCAACCCTTTTGCCTTTTGTTCTATTCGAAACTAGCGCAAATCTTCGTTAGATAAGTGCTATCTGTCTGTCGCACCTTGAACATTTACTTTGTAACACATATCTTATTTTGATACTCAAGTCGATATTGTATTTCTATGTCTTTTACACAAGAGTTATTTACTACGTCATCTCTGATGGTCATACACCTTTAATAATTCATCATCTGTATGCGCATCTGCATATGGAGGCAGATACTATTGTATGTTTAGAGATTGACTGTTTAGATGCAACTTGCGATTTCTCCAAATTACGACTTTCGTAAATTAACCTACGATAATCCCCTCCATTTACTGAAAATGTACACTTTATAACCAAAAAATAGGTTCCAGGAGGACTCATTGAAATTAGATTCCTAACTTAGTACGTCGTGACTACGACAATTAATTATTATTAAAATATTATTAATTATAAGTACAGAAAACCCAACGAGTTTAGTTGGAGACATCTTGTTATCTTCAAAAGTTAATCAAATAAACAAATACTATCTTCGACGCTGCTTTTATTGAACGGCTGGAGGGCGATTCAATTACTTATTACAAAGTGCCACTCAACAACTCACGGCACATAACGTACCGTTGTATTACTGTAATCTGTAGCTAGCTTCGTAGTTAATAATCGTAGAATGTTATTTCTCCGTATGGGCGACTCTAGCAGTGGCGCATTATCACGCTAAGATTTGAGTGTTTAACTTTTTATCACTAAGATAGTAGCCAACTTGAGTTGAGAGGTGATAAAAAGTAGATCAGGTACAATAAAAAGGAATATTGCATTGTGTAAAGTGATCACTTATCAATAATAACGTTCGGAATATGGACTAATGGGGCGGAGAACCGGGCAGCGATTACAATATCAGGAATCCAACCTGGAATTCCTTGGCCACTACACTACGGGGGCCGCCATAGATAGTTTTATTTAAACTTTATTTTTCTTGAAATAATGATATTTGAAGTGTTGTCGATAGTCTACTTTTTTTAACCTAATGAGGTTAATCCAACTGTGTTGACAAGATTAAATACCGGGGTTTGGGTTTTAAAGAATTATGAGATTTTGATATTCTTTAATTTTAACTAAATTTAACTAATAGATTGAGTTAATCTACTGACATTTCTTGGTGGAACTGCAGGTATAAAAAAATTGGTTTAATTCCACTTTTGTTTATATTGGTCACGACAAAACCCAGTCACTGGTAAAAATTAAAAATAAAAGTGGAATTTAACTAAGTACTTGTTTTTACATTTGTGTTCCGATTATATACCGAAATATTTAGATTTTTAGGGCAATTTTCAACGAGTCGTAAATAACTCACTATTAGGAAAATGGGAATCAAGTTGGGGCAGAGTGGGGTTCGAACCTCGGACCTCTGATGCGTGAGTCTGCAACACTAGCCACAGGACCACCACTCATTTCCATATTATAATTTAACTAGACAGGTGTCCGGAATATAAGACTAATTTAAACTTCATTATTATTATTCGTTATAGGCCGGCAGCCTTTGTGTACTGCTTTTTGTCTGCGTTCTTCTTCCTTCAAAAAAACATCCAAACGGTTTTTTAACCGGTTGACTGAAATGGAATAGACAACTAGGCTTGGCAATTTATTCCAGTATGAAACTACCCTGCTGGAAAGGAAGTTTTGCTTGGGATTGAGGTGGAATTGAAGGCGATAGAGCTTCCAGTTATGACCACGTAAATTTGTGTTGGGATTTAATGTATACATCTCGTGCAGGGAACAGTCATACTAATTATTGAGTATCTTCTAAGTTTTTATCAAGTCCCCCCTTTTCCGTCGTTCTTCCAATTATATAAGTCTTAGTGCTTTTAATCTACCGTGGTAAGACATCCTTTTGAGTAATTTGGAAATTTTTGTAGCACTTCTTTGAACGTTTTCCAGTAGCTCGACGTCTTTAGTGAAGTAGGGACTCCATATTTGATATCCATACACCAATAAAGGTCTTGCATATTTTAAGAAATATCTCCGGAGTGATATTTTGGAATGCCTTTTCAATCAAATAAATTATTGACTTAGCTTTCATGGCAATCGATGCGATGTGAGCTTCCCATTTTAAATCCATCGATATTATTATGCTGAGATCTTTTTGATGCTTTTCGGGTTTGAGTTGGCCACCACCCGAAAGATAAGTATACGTAGGATTGTTTTTGCCTATCTAAAGAACCGTACATTTTTCAGCCTTCAGCGAGATTAGCCAGTTTTTAGTCCATTCATTGATGTGATCCAAATCCTGGAGTAGTTGTCCAGAGTATAGAAGGGGATCAGAAAACAGTTTGGTGCCCATCTTGAAGGTACTCTATTGAGGTTTTATGACTGTTTTGAGAAAATCGGGCCAAGGACTGAACCTTGCAGAACGCCACTAAGTTCATTATGTTCTGTAGATAAAGTGTTGGCTCTTTTCACTTGACATATCTGTCAATTGTTCAAGAAAGCTTCGATCCATCTTAGTAGCATCATGTAACATAATATGATCCAAATAGGTTTTTTTTAAATATATTTTTATATGAGAATTGCGGTATTATTGACCTTAGGATAGCATACAAGTTTTATATAAATTTCACATGCAAATTGTGTTTCCTAGATATCATTATCCGACTATTGTTGGGAAAGAGAGGGGATTTGAGCTGTGGACATTTATAGACCCATATCGAAATACCTTGATTTATAATTTACCTGTTTTCTAAAATAAAAATATAATTACCTAAAATGCGTTGTTGGCTTACTAACTGCATCTCATATTTAGCAAATATTGTCTTGCCTTTAACAATTCAAAATAAAGAGATAACTACTGACTTCTGTGTAACTCGTTATCATAGCTAAAGCACTGGCCACCGGTGTTATTATTTATGTGATTTAAAGTTATGTTAAATGTACTGAAAATAAATAGGATTGCATTCACAAATGAAAAGGATACATCTGTTTTGTTTTTTCTCGGATGCTGTGTAATTGAGGGATTTTCTTAGCGTTTTTCTGCATAACTTCACAGCTTAAGTCTGTTATAAAATTAAGGCAATTATTACCCACGAATTGGAATACCACCAACTTGGCACTCATAATGTTTAATTTACTATTCGTCATTGTCTAATTAATTACAATGGGTTACAACAAAATGTATAAACTGAATCATATGTCATTTGTTGAGAAATTAAGTTTTTGAAACCCTCGTGTATCTGTTACAGAAACCAGGCACCATTAGAGACTGTCGTGATACAAACAGAGGAACCTGTCAACAGAACTCATTTGGATCCTTTCTTGTAAGCTATATTTATTTATTTATTCATTGACCTACTAGAATACTGAAGAATTTGTGATTGTGTCTAATGGACATGTGTAGTTCGCGAACGACCCGGTCATACTGACAAGGTCGGAAACATTGAACTGGAGATATGTTTCTTTCATCTCGGTCAGTTAGTTTGCGAACGAAAAGAGCGCCGAACTAAATGGATCTTCGTATCTTTTATATCTCTAGCTCATTTAGTTCATTCGTTCTCAACGATTGTGTCCGTATTCCGTGTCACCATACGGTATGCGTACTTAGTAGATAGGTTAAGAATAGGTAAATTATTTTATGTTGTCGCCACTCATACATAGTCATTTGCTCTATCTATAAACATTTTTTTGTCGGCCTCATGGTGTATTGGTCAGAGCGTTTGCCTACCATGCGAGAGGTCTCGGGTTCGATTCCCGACATGGTTGTTATGAAATATTTATTTAAAAATGTGTTTTCGCACTAGATTATTTCATATTCCCTGGACTGGTACTTGACAAACAACACAAATTGAAATGCCACCGACTTGGTACTCGTAATGTTTAATTTACTATTCCTCATTGTCCAATTAATTACAATGGGATTTTATCAAGAATTGTTATTAAAATGTATAAACAGAATCATATGTCATTTGTTGAGAAATTCAGTTTTTGCAATTTTCATGTATCTGTTTCAGAAACCGGACACGATCACAGACTGTCAATATACGAAGAGAGGAACCTTTTAACAGAACTCACTTAGATCCTCCCTTGTACGTCAGATTACTTTCTATTTATAACCTTTCTGGATTCAAATCCCAAACCTGCATTGAAGAGGTATTTGAGAGAACATCAGACTTCCATTACATTCAAAACCTTTTTATGGCGACAACTCAACCGCATTTTCGAGTGATCAAAATATATCGCTTAAAAAATATGTTTTTACAGTTATTTTATTTACTGAAGAAAGAAGAATACGAGATCGTTTATGGAAAACAAAATGTAAAGGAAGAGATACTGTTCCACGGCTCCTCTTACTCGAATATTCTAAATATTATACATAAAAATTTTAACTGGAGGGTTAACAAAGGTCCTTCTCTCTTTGGAAAAGGTGTCAACTTCTCGGATGTATCCAACTACGCTAGTCATTATTGCGACAAGGGTAATACCCGTGTCATGATTGCTGCCAAAGTCCTTCGCTGTCACACTTGCGTTGGTTCTAAAGATATGATCATTCCTCCATTCCTCGACGAATCTAACAATATTCGCTATGACACAACAGGAAAAGAAGATGGACACGTTGTAGTCAAATATAATGATGATGAATTTTACCCAAATTATTTGATCTTTTTCTCAGGAAAAGCCAAGAAAAAGGTAAATAATTTTGTACAAAAGTGATTTTATTTTTATATTAATTTATGATTTAAGCGCTTGACCAAATAATTTATGTATTAATAAGCAAACGTCCGTAGCATGTATTTTGGATCTCAGTATGATAGATTACTTCAGTCGAGAATATTTCGTGGGGTAATTACTACAACTAGGTAACTTCAAAATCTGAAAACACGTGTGTATTTGTATCTTCCTTCATAGATGCCCGATTACATAGACATATCCTGATTCATTCAAGTAGTATTGTGATGATTACTATGCATAACAAAGCCAAGCGCAGGTGATGACCTTTTTTATGATGCTATCAACATGGGCGTCGAAAAGTAATTTACTATCACGGTAGACACCTAGTTAGTTATAGAACTTTCAATTGGTGAAACTATCTATCTCATTGCAATAATTGATAACTAATGGTGTGTTATCAGGTATAGTGGTCCAGGGGCCAGCCACAACCCAGGCATGATTCAAATGAGTCACTGCTATATTTCTTACTTGAGTCACGTCAATCACTAGAGGGAAATACTGTCCTTTGACTGAGCCAAGGACTTATGGCTATTAATTATCTTCCCACTTGTGCCAAGAAGACGTAAACCACAGCAGGTTGGGCTCTCGACAAGAAGGTGTTAGGCGTTTTGTTTACTGGCGCATAGGGTACTGACTTTATGGTTTGTATTGTCCGCTAAAACACTTGTCTAGGCATCCATGCCTAGAGCACTGTATCACTGGAAGTGATCAAACACAACACCAAAGCCTATTTCGGTGAAAGGCGCAGGCACTCGCTCTCTAAAGGGGATCGAAGGTCTATAGGGCCGGAGACTCCACTAAATAACTCCACTAAAAAATCAATTTTTTTTATAGCGAGTTATTTACAATTCATTGAAAATTTCCCCCAAAATTGATAATTTGTAAGAACGCAAATATTTTTTTTCATTTAAAAAAAAACTAAGCAGATGGAAGAATTTAGGAATGTCAGTCTGGTCATTCCCATCTAGCAGTTAATCTGTTAATTAAATGTTGCTGACATAATTTGTTATTTTAAAACCTCTGTATTGGTGTAAATATAAAAAGATTTAGTATTATTACAATTTAATTTTGTTGTAATTTTTCTAGATATTAAGTTTTATCTACCCATATGTATTTTACTGTATCTCTTTTCTGGTAAATAGGCGCTATCAGAATTTTGGTGAGTTTTTTCTGATTGTGCCTATTTCAATTTCATACAAAATGTTTAGATTTTCTTAGTTTGGGTACGTGTTTATTATTACAAATAATATTTTTGTTGTCTATTGTTTGTGTCCATATTGTTATTCCTTTCTGGTTGTGTAATTTTTATGTTGTTTTTAATGCTTATTTGTAAATCTATTTAACCTGTTTTTGGCCGATGTTTTCATGTTTAGCTAGAAGGCCCTAATAAAGGAGAAAAAAATATTTTAGGGATTCATTCGATAGAACAGGGTTTTTTTTATGGTCACACTGGTGAAAGAAGTACTTGCCCATCTAAAAGGCTGGTTATATATTTTTAATTACTAAGACTATAGAGAATTTACAGACTGTTAAATATTAAAAAATTTAGGTCTGTGTAATGATCAACATTATTTTTTTATTTAAAAAAAAAAAAACTAGATGGAAAACAGAATAAGACCTGTCACTAAGTTTATATTAAAAATAATGATGTTTATATCATACTAGAAAGATAAGTTTACAATTTTAGCTTGTGATAAATAAAGAAAATGAAATATGGAAATAAATTATTTTTCTTTTTAAGTCCACACTGCACACCCAATGTAAAAAGATCTTTGCTGTAATTATTATAAATTGCTTTTCTTACTTTTAAAAATTGACATTTCAGAGTAACGTATAATGTAAGAAATTAAAAAGAAAGCTGCCATTACACCTTTTCTCATATACATGACATGTCAGATTCTAATCGAAATCCAATTTCGACCCGAGAGTTCACTAATTTTCTCATTCGAAATATACACGCGGCCAGTAAAGTTTGTATATTTATGTTGACCACAGACTAATTTGAAAATGAATTTTGGTTCTGATTTTTGGCCGATTTCTGATGCAGTCTTTACTTTCCACTTCTAATGAGGAAGTTCGGTGGTTATTTTTATTTGTTAATAGACTATCAAACTAAGAAAAAAAAGAAAAAAAAAAATTGTATTGTGTTATTTTATTTATTTTGAATACAAACAGATGTACAGGTTAAATGTTTAAACATAGACTATTTAAAAAAATAGTAGGGTCTGCCATCCAATTACATATGATAAAGCAATGTTTTAAACTATCATCATCATCATAAGCTCGATAGCGCTGGGTGGGCCTCTGCTGTATCCAGAAGTCTCCAGCACTCTTGACGGTCTGCCGCCCTTCCTCTCCAGTTCCTCACTTCCAACATCGTCGTATCCACACTGATGCAGTCCACCCATCGCATTTTGAGCCTTCCTGGTCTTCATCGTTCTTGTGGCACAGAGAGGGTAAGGCGTTTTATGGGGTTTTCATCGTTCATTCTAATTATATGGCCAGCCCACCTCAAGCACATTGGACGCTTCATAGATTTCATGTAGCTCCTTATTGTAGCTATGACGCCAATGGTCGTTTTCTCTCACAGGCAGGGGTGGGCTGCAGGGGGCTCGGAGGGGCTCGCGGAAGCCCCTTGTTAACTTTGACTTGGGCCGGCAAGCCCCTTGTTAAATGAAGAGAAATCAATATTCTCGGATCAAATCAGTACATAAACGCAATTTCAGTGGATATCGAGAAATATATTTATTAGACTTAACCTATCCGTTTTTCGTCTTTATAGTGTAACAATTGCTATAGCTATAGCCTAACAATGCTTTGAAACTCCGATGTTTGATAATACATACTTTATTGCTTTCATATGTTCTTAGATGTTCAATGCAACATTTGTGTGATTTTTTGAACGGTTATTTGTCTTGCTTCACACGTGCACATTTTTCTTCCCTTTACTAATTGGGCACTGTTTTTGGGCACAAGTGATTACGCATATAAATAACATTTAAGCTAATACTTAATATTCCAAGATTATAAAGATATATTAGGACATTTTGATTTATTAGAGCCATGTTCTTGGGACTAAGAGAACATATTATTATCACCGTGGATAGAAGGCGAAAAGAAATTAAACATATTAAGCCAACTTTTGAAATTTGAATTAGAAATCAACGATTTCAGAAATTTTGTTGATGCAAACTTGTAATTTAATCTACGTATGGCAGTGCCGCATAAATAAATTCAATTGCCGCATAAATAAAATGAATTCAATTAAATCAAATTTCTCTTTTGAAATTTGTATTACTACTAAAATCGCTTTAATGAAATTTTATCAACTTCTCTTGGCTTAAAATCTTCTCCTTGTATTGCTTTTTAAAATTTTAAAGATTACTTGCTATACTTGTTATTCCTTCTTTATTTTTTCTTTTATCTCTGCTGCATTGGCATGTTTTTATACTTTTAAACTACTTTTAATTACTTATATTATATATGTAAATGAAATCAATATATTGCTGCTCTTACTATAATGTGTCATTAATTTTGAAGATGTTTTTTAAATTGACTTATATTTATTGTCTTATATTTCACTTAAAGATTCTTCTCATCGTTTCTTTGAATCCCTTAAAATAAATATGTGTATATTTATGTTTTTCCTTTTATTAAAAAAATGTTATTACTATTTTATTTTATTTTTACATCTGAGCATGTTTTTTATTCTTTATTTCAATTCTTAATTTTTAATAACTCTTACAAATTTTCTTCATTTTTAATATTATTTCCATTTGTAAATACTCACTACAAACTACAAATTTTAAAATATCTTTTTTTCACTTAAATTTTAATTTTTAAACAACTTACTTTCATTTATGTTTTTCTTTTCCCTTCTCTTTTTTATACTTTCATAATTAACCTTACATATAATTGCTTTATAATATGGAAACTTCACTGGTCCATTAGAATTAAGTCTAATTGTGTAAAATATTAAACTTTGTAACTGTACTGTATGTTTCCTAAATAAAAGAAAATAAAAAAAATTAAAAAATCAATATAATTTCAGAACGAGGTTTTAGCGTAATGAATGATATCACGAGTGAAAGGAGTAAACTTTCGACAATTAAAATTATAGGGAAACCTTCATCAGGTTGGGATGCCTCATCACATGTAAAGACTTGGTTGCAACATCGGCTAGCTGATGATACTAGAATTAGGAAAAAAATAGAAATTGAACCTTCGGTGAATGAGAAAGCATTGTGGAAACTATTGTGACTTGTTATATAATAATAATTTAGATCTTTTAGCTTTATGGCTCCTAGAATTTGTAATAAGGTTAAATAATTTTATAGAATAGAATAGAAGATATTTTATTCACCCAACACGATGTAACTTCTATGCAAAAAAATAAAATAACCCAGTGGCTTATTAAGTTAGGAAGAAAATACACCGAAACCTTATTAGACTACATAGCAAGGTAAATTATATTCATATTATCCACAACAATTTAAACACTATACAATACAATACAATGACAAGAAGGATAAAATGTATAAATATATACATGAATATTTATGTGGTTGTGTGTATATGTATGTGTACATATATGTATGTATATATGCATGTTTATGTGTATATGTGCATGTATGTATGTGTATATGAATGTATGTGTATGAATGTTTTTAAGGGTGCACACGTGAGTGTGTATGTATATGGCAATATATAAATAAACATTTATGTTAGTCTGCCTTAGCACGGGTCTTCTCCTACTAGGCATTACTATGTAATATATATTTAAAATAAAAAAAATTACAGATTAATAATCAATTTGTGTTCGTATGTGTTATATATATAAATATGCATTATAATTATATTTAAAAACGCTGTGATGTGTGTTTGGTGTTATTGATAATTTTTTGTCCTAATGAAGTAAAACATTTTTAATGAATGAAATGAACGTGAAATTTCTGCACCAATCTTAGAACACTTCTCTCCTGAAATCTGAGGTAGGTAAGTACATTTACAACCGATATTAAATATTCGATTTGTTGAATTAAAGAATTTCCTACCATAAAAAACAAGTCATATCTATATTTTGTCATTTGTTGTGCATATTAAGTATTTTTAATTATTATGTATTAGTGTTTTGGATAGTTAAAACAAAATGATACGATGTCTTTCTCGGTCTTCCTCTATTTCTGCATCCATGAACATCGCACTGTAAATATTTTTAGCCATTCTTTCATTGTCCATTCGCTCTACATGTCCAAACCAGCGCAGAGCTCTTTATTACACATTATAGATATTTACCATTGGCGTCCCTATATTGTTTTGTTTTTAAAAAAATTGTTTATTATGGGAACTAGAACCATCCAAACCCGTATAGAGGCGCAGTTTTATCTGCTGTCTTCGGGCGCATGACGCACAGAATATAAATATAACTATTTTTTCTGATACAGAAAATTTTATTCCGATATTCAGTTTTGAGGTGCGGAAAACAGTACAGAGAAACGTCAATTTTTTCTATTCTAACTAAAGGTCTGACATGCAGTTGTCTTTTTCGCACAGAATGGGGAGGTATCTGCAAGACAGTGACCGGAAAACAATGTTCGAACACCTATTTATCAAAATTCTCTGTCCTCACAATTTATCTAAACCGAAATACAAAATTAATAATGTATACGTACATATCTAATTCGGACTAAATACAATAATTGATATGAAACTTTCGATTGTGCTCATTTAATCTATTTAGCGAGAACTCAAACCTAGCAATAGCAAAGCATTGCCGGGTTCAGCTCGTGAATGAATAAATCAGGAGTGAGTAAAAGTAACATGAACATCAACCAGCACCGTGCATGTTATTTTGATTGAATGCGAAGTAGGACTGAAATGAAGGGTAAATAAAAGAGATTTTTAAAAAAATGACAAAATACATATATTATTAAAAAAAGGCTACCACCCGATGTTGGAAAATCTCTTATAAAAATAAAGTCATCACGCGTCAGCCTGAGGCTAACTTATAACACTATCTTAAGCCTATCCTTATTTGATCACATAGTACCTGTACATCACTGTTTATTGGGAATGAAGTATCGCCTTATGGAGTTAGGCTTAGGCGGGGGGGAGGGCGGCGGCGGGGGCGCCAGGCCCCACGAGGCCCGCAGCTCCTCGCGCACCTCCTCCGGCAGCTCACCGAACACCTCCGGGTCGACCTCGGGCGGGGGCGCACTGAGCCGCAGGTGCGACAGGCGCAGCTCCCCCACGCCCCGCTCCTGCCGCACCTTCTTGGGCCGCGGCTCGGCCTCCGCGGGACTCGCCGCGCCGCCCCCTCCCGCGGCGCCCCCGTCGCACTCCATGGCCGGAGAGCCGCCGTCCGCAACGTGCTCCAAGTCCATCACCGTCTGCACAGCCACGTCGTTCATCAGGTACCCCGCCACGGAGCTCTTCCCGGCGGTTACTTCCCTGAACTTGGTGAATGCGAGCCCCAGCAGCGTGAGGTGGAAGGGCTTGTCCAGGTCCACCATCTTGCGGAACAGGCGCATCACCAGCTCCATCAGCTTGTCGCGGGCCTCCGGGGTCACCTTGAGCGTGCCGAGGGCGGGGTCCCTCCGCAGTAGCGAGGGGGGCAGGTTAGCGTGGCGGGAGGCGCGCGCGGGCGTCCGCGGGGGAGCGTGCTGGCGCAGCGTGACGCGCAGCCCCCCGGGCAGGCGGCGTTCGCCACCCACCAACGCGAGCAGGCGGCGGAGTAACACCCCGAACTTGTCCCGCACCTCGCTCTCTACGCTGAGCGCGCGGAAGCTGTCCTCCAGCCCCACGGACCCCGGGGGGCCGCTGGTCTTGACCTCGGAGCGGTCCACCCCCAGGCTGAGCCCCCGCAGGCGGGCGGCTACGTCCGCGCTGAAGGTGTCCCGCAGCAGACGCGGCTCGGCGGCCTGCAGCTGCACCACGCTGTGCAGTCCCAGTTTGGCGAGGGCCTCGGCCGTCTTGGCGCCCACTCCGGGGATAGCGCGCGCGGGCCCCAGCGAGGCCAGCAGCGCCGCGGCGCGCCCGGAGGGCACCAGCGTCTGCCGGTCGGGCTTGTGCAGCGGCGTGGCCAGCTTGGCCAGGAGCTTATTGTGCGCCACCCCGGCGCAGCTCGTGATGCGGAGCCGCTGGCGCAGGCGCGCGCGCATGTCGGCCGCCAGGTGGGAGGCCGCCGCCAACCGCTCGCGGCAGCCGCAGAGACACGCCTCCTCGCCCTCCTCCTCCGCCCCCCCGTACACGTGCCCCGCGGGGTCCTGCGCGACCCCTTCAGCCACCTTGGCGTTGACGATATCTGTGACGTCGATGAAGTTTTCGTCCATCCCGAGCTTCTCCACGGGGCACCCGTAAGATTGCAATATGGAAAAGATGTCCCCCGACATCTTGCGATAGGGTTGCAGGTCCTCTCCCCTGACGAGGACCAGCCCGGGACAGAGCTTGAGTCCCTCGGCCACGGGCATTAACTTTTGGATCCCGAAAGCCCTCGCTTCGTAATTGCTCGTAACTATGATATTCTTCTGCTGTATGCCCAGGGGTCGCGACCTCAATTCGGGATTCCTTACCATCTCCACCTGAGCGTAGAAGCAGTCGATGTCGATGTGGACTATGGATCTTTCGTGACTGTCTGTTGTGTCATTGCCAAAAACTCTGGTCTGTTTTCTGGCATTCCTAAAAATTAAAACAATGAAAGTGAAGAAACAACTTCGCCAAAAAAAATTAGCAAAAAGAGTTAGCTATTCGAAGTACGTGAGTTTTACCGATTTTCCATTTTGAAGACATCGAATCGTGCGATACAATTTCTTAGAAACTAAAGAATTCCGGCTGGTTTCAGAAATCTCAAAAATAAAATACATCAGCAAATAGACGGCTGCTATCATCACGCCATGCTTAATTTTACCACAGACAAATTAATTGCTTGAACGTAATGTCATAGACTATAAATAGCACATTATAAAATAATATAGAAGCAGTACTCACTTACAACAAATTATCGCAAAATAAACTTGCTTATTTTTTCTATTATGAAATCATTTCATCGATTATTTTAGGATATAAGTATTTTTATGAATTTTTATTTGAATTTCAAATATTAAAATCTTATATTACACCGACGCCAATTCACAAATGTCAGATACTCTAGAGAAAAAATGAAACAGACATATGACAGCACGTCATTTCATTATACAGAACAAAGGTCTGTTTACTTCACTTTGGTACAAAAACAAATCAAATCAACACAACCTGACACAACGATGTTCGTGAAACGTGCTTTTGTAACATTTCTTTGTGATTATTCGGATTTTGCGGCGTAATTACCATTTAGAATTCATGCTCTAAAATGCCTTGGTACGTTCCTTGGTCGGAGAACATTAAAAAACGTGCCTGTAGATATTTATTGCAACGATACTTGGGACAATTTCTGGAGGAAAAGTTGACATTGGATCAGCTGAGTGTGGACCTATACAATGGGACGGGAACAGTCAGCGATGTCAGCCTTGACTGCGAGGTTTAATAATATGCATATTGTTTTCATTTCCTTCTATTGTTTCGATTATTTTTTATTGATTCACCCCTTCACAATATATTACGCAAGAATTATATTCTGTATGCGTATTTCTTCTACGTTTTTTACTACTAATAATATTGATCATGATAATTTTATGTTTTTAAAAACTATTAACTGCAATTTTTTCCATATAAAAATCTACAAATATGTAAAACAAAATTTTAGTCGAAAACTCACATTTCAACATCTGATTTTTATTTTATTTTTTATTCAACTCAGATTAAAAATAAAACGCATTTATAAATATTTATATTCTCCTTTACTCGTTTGTGGCTCTTTGCGGACGACAATAAAATTATTCAAAATTCAAATGATTGTTTGCTGCTTCAGTCAGATATTGATTCTTTTAATATGTGGTGCAAAGCCAGCTACCTAGAATTAAAATTTAAAAAATGTATTTTTATAGAATGAAAAAACCTATCTCCTTTGATTACAAAATAGAAAATATTAATTTATATGTAGTCAAGTCTATTAAGGACCTCGGAGTTATCATGGACTGTAAACTTGCTTTTAAAGAACATATTGATACTATGATTTACAAGTCACTAAAACTCTTGGGTTTTGTTTGCAGGACATCTAGTGACTTTACTAATATGTTCACGGTTAAAACATTATATTACTCACTTGTTCGTCCTCTTTTAGAATATGCATCCGTGATCTGGTCTCCTTTCTATGTAGGCCAGATAAATCATATTGAATCGGAGCAACATCGTTTACTAAGAAAAGTAGCATGGATGATTGGCCTTGAGAGGGGAGACTACACTTACGGAGAAATGGAGTCAATGTTAAAAATCTTAAGTCTACAAAAACATAGAAATAACATTGACTCCATATTTATGTTTAATTTGCTGAATGGCTTAATTGATGTACCATCGTTACTGGAACAGGTGGCATTCAATGTTCCGATCCGCCGGTTGCGAAATAATAATGTGCTGTTCCTCGATCAACACAGCACAAACTATGGCTTGCATGCACCAATGTCCCGATTGTGTCGTATTGTAAACTCGAGACAAGATCTGGACATTTTGGTGTAAGTCTTTATAGTTTTAAAAATTCACTAAGATAAACCGGATCTTGTCTTGAGGTAGTAATTTTTTTTTTTGTCCTAGCTTTAATTTTATTTAGTTGTATTTTATTTTATTAGTGCCTGTATTAATTATAAGATTGTATTTACCATCGTTAGAATGGACTGCATAAGTCCGTCAAATAAATAAATAAAGACATACTTGTTGAGTCGAATCCTAAATATCTTAAATTCTATTACAACACATTCTACTACACTACAGAAGCCGATCAATTCCCCAAATTTGCTATAATATAGCAATATATGTTCCTGGACTGCTAATATCATTAGTTTCTTTCCTTCTTTTGGTACATATATATCATCTTGTGGTTCCAGGCATTAAATGAATTGGGGGAGACACAAGGATGGCCGCTAGAATTTGTAGATGGGTTTCTGCAGAGAGTTGACGTTTCCATACCTTGGGCCAACCTGCTGAAGGATGACTCCTTTGTTCAGGTTACTGGCCTCACGGTCACGGTACAGCCCAGGCAGAGAACTCAGCCAGGTAACTCGCCTTACTTCCATTGTATCATTTCAAAAGATAATCACAGCTTGCCCACCACATAATGCACCTGAGGACCAAAGTCTCCTTGACGGTGCCCACATACGAAGTAATTTGTATCATTTCCAAACAAAAAAGCTGTCTCAAGAAGCATTCTGTAATCTAATGGCTTTGGCATCTTATTTGTATTATTACAAATAATCCAGAAGTATGCGTGTATTTCATTGGATTCGATTCGTCGAAATGATCAGAAGACTTTTTGAAAACTTTACTTGCTGTTTGAAAGTGACTACAAAATTTGTTTATCCGACAGGACCTATTAACCACGGACAGTAGCTAGACAAATTACAATATTCCATGCAGTGGGAGACTTAGAAACCGCCATTTTCAGAAATGTCTGAAAAACTGTTACTAAAACAGTGATACTTTTTTTAATTCTCTGTTCCTTTGGAAAATAGCAGGTATTATTTCTAAAATAAATACAATAATTAAAAAGAATAAAACCAGGTTTCAAAATATATTTTTATTGAATTCGGGCAAAGAAATTTCAGGTTTCTGGGCCCCAAAATATTCAATATGTTATCCAAACATTGCGAAACCATGACCCGGATTCAATTGAATAAATTTGTAAAAAAATGGTTACTAGGTTTATGTCGAGAAAAATCGGAAAATTTACTTGAAATACATTCTCAAATAATAAATTAATATTGTATAACTGTATAGTAAATTAACTAGTAGGTAGTAATGTTAATGTTTACTTTTGCATAAAAATGTCTGCCTTAAAACAGGTTATACCTAGTTGGGCAGACTTGACATGATTCAGATAAATCTATTACCTACGTGTGTATGTAGTAGATAAAGTAATTGTTATTTTTGTTAATAAACTATGATTATTATTATTATTTGAAATTTACAACAAAAACATAAGAATATATATATATATATATATATTTTTTTTAATATTAACTGTTAATGCTCTAAAATAACATAATATGCACTGCGTAAAAGAACTATAATCGTTTCCCTACATGTTTCTATTTCGCTTTAATTGTTCAAAATCAGATCAAAATTTGGAAACCGCGTAAAATGAGGTTCCAGCATATTAGCAAATTGCTGTTTACTGAAGATCAGTGTGTTTACTCGTACATGGCTTAAATCAGTGATCATTTGTAAACTTGCTAATCTAACCTAATTCACCTAATAAATTGGTAAAATAAAAAATGAAGTATTATTTTTTGTTGAAAAATTGCTTGGGATTGTTTGCATTTTCCATGATGTGATTAAAATAGATAAACAATACAAATTTTCATCTAGATATTACCCAGTATATTATTTAATTACCTGGTATACGTCTGAAGAAACATCTCATTTCTCTTCCTGAATCTCTCCTTCTTTCCTCTTTCCTCTTTTTTCCTTTTTCGCATTGAGTAATAGTATTGATTTAAGGTAATTTATAAACAAATATGTTTGGTTTTTTAATCTTTATTTTCTATTGAATGTGTTGAATTTTAATTTATAAAAATAAAACTTTTATTTTATTGGTTGGTTGGAAGAAATTGCCATTTGGCAATAAGCCCGCCAATGTACAAAAAACATTACGTGCAAAAAGTTTAATAAAAATATACACATATAAATATATTTAGTTTTAATTTTTTAAATAGTAATAAATATCCAGGTACCTAGTATTTTTATTTGTTTTTTTTTCATTTTTAAATTATGTTTTTATATTTGAACATTTTTTAACGTCTGTTTATGTAAAAGGCCTTTGGGCGTTAGTAAATAAATAAATATGTTCTTCATCAAAAGCTCATTTAAAAGAACGGTAGATTTCCAATTTTCCTCTGTATCTGGTATGTAAATAAATTGCGTGTTTTTCCAGCCACCTCCATGCTGGAGTCCATGTGGTCTTCCATGACGTCATCCATGCAACTAGCGGCAGAGTGTCTGCAGCAGGAGGGGGTCCCAGAGGGGGGGCAGGAAGGGGGCCCAGCTCCCCCGCAGCCCGTAGAAGGGATTGAACTCTTCGCCCAGACTATAGATTCTAGTAAATTACTTCAAATCTAATTTCATTTATTTTATTTTCTTAATTATGATAGGATGCACTCATATGGATGCATATCATAACTTTCTTGGTTTTTGGAATATATCACTTCCGATTGGATCATAGTTGATGGTTTGAAGTAAATCTTATTTGACTAACATACTGGGACACTTGCTGCTGACTGTTTTTTATAAAAATACGATATCTCCTGCAACCGTATGATTACTTTAGTTTTACGGTAACAATTCCCGAGCAATAGGGTTGTTGATGGTTGGAATAAGCTGCCACAAGAGCTGGTCTCAGCAAGAAATTTCAGCCCTACGGGAAATTGGATACAATTTTTTTTTCTTGCGCTCGGTAAAAATTAGAGCATTAAATCGTAAAGCAAAATATCTTGAAAATGTATGAAAAAATTTATAAAAACTATTTTAATAAAAACGCACACCTTTGATTGACGTGACTGGTTCATATGAACCAACCAATGATGTGACAGCTGTGAAGGATATCCGTTATGGTTAGCTCACCATAAACGGACCAATGGGAAGAACGAACAGTGAACAACCTCTGACGGAGTTATTTCAGAAATACAAAACTAAAAAAAATTATAGCGCTGATAATACGATATGTAAAAAAATATATTTTTTGGCTTAGTTTAATAGTCTATTAACAAATAAAAAAATTAAAAAAAGACACTGAACTTCCTCATTAGTCTCAATAAGTTTAAAAATGGATAAGATTTGTTAAAATTGATTTAAGCATAATAATAAAGCTTTTAAGAGTATTTTGAATATTTATTTATTTGACAATTGTAGTCTGCATTACTTTATTGGCTGATTCATCATCATCATCAATCACATAATGCAGACTGTGATTATAAGTTAGAAGTTAATCAATAGAAAGCAGATAGCTGCTAAGCTGCCGATATGTACAAAAAAATTGATGAATGAATGATATGTAACATACTCATTGCTCATTTGTTTTTTTAGTTCTCTGTCGAGTGAAAGTAAGATTCTCTGACACAAAAATCAGAATGGAACATGTTCCCAAGGATAGCCATACTGGAGTTGCACTGGAGATTCATATTAAGAAGTATGTAAATCTTTTAATTACAGCCAAAAATATTACGCGGTTATTCATTTCTGATTAATCAATTTGTTTTTATCAATTTTCAGTATCGACTATTTAGATGAGGCAGGATCAGATCCTCCTTCGGAACTGCTAAACTCCGATAATTCCAAAACGTATATTGTTTCTACTTTTACCACAAAGAAAATAGCATTCGAAGGGGTAACTTTCCATACTGACGAATTTCCATCGAAAGCTCGAACCTTCGCTCGCTCCATCATAGCCGAACCGTCGCATTACAAGGAAGAGGTGATGGAAGACTTGCAGCGAAGTAACATCGACAATCTGAATGTCCAAAGCCTATATGAATCATGTAATACAATGTATAGCAGCTTGAACGATAGAGCAAGACCTGATAACTTCGGACGGTCGACGGATCCCGCAGACCAGACGAACATATCTAGAAATTTGTCACTGGAGCCAGAGCCGATAGTGTTTGCGCGCGTCTCGGGACGGCAGGAGGTGAGGGTTCGCATGAAGCAGTCTTCTGAAGCGACCGGACCCAAAGTGGACTTCCAACTCACGTTAGGATCCTTCACCGCTTTCCTCAGCCCTCGGCAGTTTCATGTCCTTCTGGAGTTAGCTGAAGGACTGGCTTCTCCACATTTAGAAGATAGCAGGTGATAATAATTATTATAATGTTTACGTAATTTGATTTATTCTGAAAAACCCTATAACCCGGAACGTAGTTCCGTGGTAGTGTTGTGGACTCAACAGATCAAAAGTTCGAAGCTAAAATCCGACTACCCCAACTTGATTCACATTTTTCATTATTTATGAGTTTTCAAAAATGTTCTGAATTGAAATACCTCCTTGGATAAGTAATCAAATCTCAAATATTTATTTTTATAAGTAAAAAGAACCGGATGTGAACATACAATGCAAAATATCTAATGTAAACCGTGTAGTTTTTTTGGGGAATGTAAAAAAAAAAACATTTCACCCATTCAACATGAATGAATTGCTGTTCATAAAAAAATTAATTTGTATTAAATATACTAGAGACATTATTAATTTGTTTTTCAGTATATTTATATATGTTTAAACATTGGTTATTTCTAATGCTGTGTTATGTTTATTCAATCTAATTAGTTTAATTTTCGTGAGATGTATTAATAACTTGCCTTCAATATAATTTGACACTACAGGAATTCGCTCAAAAACAAAAAAACCAGCCAGAAGCCACTGTCAAACTAAAAACGAACTTTTCTTTTGAGAATGGGTTAGTCTTAAAAATTTTGATTACTGCTTGTTGTGTTTTAGTAATGTGCCATCGCGTCACCCGGGCATGGAGTGCAAGCCCATGCGGCCGGCGGACTACGAGCGCGTGGAGGCGCAGCTGCAGGGGGGGCTGGCGGGGGCCGGAGGGAGGCACCGGGGACTAGCGAGGGCACACGGCTGGACCAATACTAACAAAGGTAGCTTTTATTATAAATACAAGGCGCACCACTCAGGCGCTCGAATAATAGGTTGCTGGTTTTTCGATTTTTATAATCTGCAAAAAACTCCTAATACAAAATGAATACAAGCACTCAACTTATACTGGGGTTCTCAACCTCACTGTTAGAACTTTTTCTCGCTAGCAGGCTCTATGGGATGGCGGATTGAACTAGACACTTGGTCTTAAACATTTGCGCACGACGACGCAATGGATTTTATAAACCTTAACTTACTTAAAACCTAATAGACAATTAAAATTTTCACTGAAGTTCACTCAAATATTTTATAAGTACTCACGGGTAAACGCAATGCACTCATTTTGACAGATAGTACCTTATTACCCTAGAAAAAAAGATGGTCGCCATCTAGAGTGACTTGGAGTTCAGGGCAGCGGTTTTTAGTGAAGATTTAGAGGTGAGGCGGGTGGCTACCTAATTCGCTGTCACGTAGCCCTGTCTATGGGCCAATTTTTTACCAAAAAATGTATGACCGCTGTGTCCCACCCCCCCTATTCACCCAATCTAGCCACTTGCGACTTCTTTTTATTGCCTCTAATGAAAAGAGATACAAAAGGATAGCGTTTTTCCAACAGTTCTGGGGTGAAAAAAATACGACGGAGCCGCTATCGAGCACCACGAAAGACGAATTGAAAAAATGTTTCTGACAATGGAATAAAAGATTGGACAAATACATTAGCTCCAATGGAGAGTGCTTTGAAGGTTATTTAAAGTTATTTTTAAAGTAATTAAATAAGTTTTATAAATATTATTCACGTTTCTTTTGGACACACCCTTGTATGTACTCTTGACCTGTATTTATTTATGATTATCTGTTGTGTTTTGTAAACAAATAAATATGTGCAATTATTGAATTGGTGTCAAAATTAGAAAGTGTAATGTTTTAATATAGATGACAGTGAATCAGAAGACGAGGAATGCTTTCTTCCCCTGAAGCGCCGCGAGGAAGTGAAGTCGGACATGTGGGACAGTATGGTGTCTTCTTTCAGTAGCAGTGTTGGATCCACCGCCAGCAGTCTCGGTTCTTTGGCCACCACCGTCACTAATAAGAAGAAAAGAGGTTATTTAAGATAATTAATTACTCAGCATATTTTATCTAGTTAGTAAATAATGTTCATCTCACTGGACGTGGTAACCGGAATTTCCTTTCATTGGGAAAGTTCTTATTGACAATCGACAAAACTACAGTCGAACTCGGTTATAACGATCACGGAGATAGCGAGATCTCGGATGTAACGAGGAAACATTGGTTGACAATTTAGTTCATGGTTTTCTCCATACAATTATTCACTGTTATAACGAGCTACTTCTCGGACATACCGAACAAAAATATTGTCAAAAATTATACAAAATATCTTCAATTGTTAAAAACATAATTCTCGAAATAAGAATCTAAGTAATAAAATCTATACGGTTGGCTTACGTAAAGGATAAATACCGCCGGGCGTTGGGATCGGATTATATTTATGATAGCTATGTAAGGGTCTAAGTACCCAATTGGATTTTTCACCGGCAATATTGAAAAATGAACACACATGGTTTTTTAAAAATCTGACCATTGTGAACTTAGTAAGTGCCGGTTCGGCACATTGCTACAATTTACAGCTGCTTGTGTAGTTTATGAATGACATGCTTGTTTCGGGGGTTTTTTTAGATTTTTTAATGTTCTAGGCTTATTTCAGTACACAATAAACATTACAAGTGGGTTATCAAATGAGTTCTAGACCAGATCAGTTAAAACCTAAACCCCGGTTAAAAAAATCTGTATGAATTATATGTAAACATATATATTTACTTAGGTGATAATGTGCAATAGCGATTGTATAAAAAAACCTTTCTCTGGTATAACAAGTAACGCTTATAACGATCAAATTCAAGTGGTCCCATCTTCCTCGTAATAACCAAGTTCGACTGTAATTAATTACTTAACTAATTTCTCCCTAATATCATGCGAGTGAAGCCGCAGGTAACAGTTAGTTATTATTATTATTATTATCTGTTATCGGCAGGCAGCCTTTGCTGATGCGCCTATATCTCGTGTACTGCTTTTTGTCCGAGTTCTTCTTCCTTCAAAAAAGCATCCAAACGGTGTTTGTACTGGTTGACCGAAATGGAATGGACAACTAGATTTGCCAATTTATTCCAGTCTGAAACTACCCTGCTGGAAAGGAAGTTTTTCTTGGGATTGAGGTGGAATTGGGGCACTGCAGATTGAACAAACACCTTGCTAGAATAAACCTTTCCGAATCTTGTAGAGGTAGGTTCTGCAGTGCAGATAAGGAAACACCTATACACATTCTATGGGAATATGATGCTTTACATCATAAAAGGAGCCTCATCCTCGGGGGACCGCTGTTTAAACCTGAGGATGTTAAAGAGCTCGCCCCCTACCTAATAGCCCGATACTTTACGGATCTGGGCTTGGAGGGCGAGAACTATTCACGGAGACCCGTGACGTCAGGAGCTTGAATAGCACTGACCCCCACCTCTAAAAATAAGAATAAGAGGTGGAAATTTGGGGCGATCGAGCTTACAGTTATGACCCCGTAAATTTGTGTTGGGATTTAATTGATGCATCTCATGCAGGAGGGATTAATATAAAATGATATTTAAAAAAAATCGAAAAATTTCTATTCTTATATTAGGTGTTAACATAAATTGTGACAGTTTTTTTACAAATTTAAAAATAATCACCAGAAGTAAAATAAAATGGCAAAGATCATTCAAAATGGTTTTACGTCATACGGAAGAAAATTTTCTCTTATTCGAGATATTGTGTTTGCTTTTACGTTACATATCGAGGCTTTACTGACAGAATGCATTTAGTAATTAAAACTAGTTCCGCATTTAAAGCTTTTTTATTCCTTAAACGCATTATTTCTCCCAGAATTTTATTTTATTTAAAGCTTTAAAAGAGTAATCTTTATTCTAGGCAAAGTGTAAAATTTTAAATCAACATCTTGCACCCATATTTTAAAATATTTGAAATGTGATCTATTTTAACAATGTGATTATTTTTTTAGCTTCTCAAACTGCAGAAGGGGATCCATCAGCAGAAGTATCGCAACTCCACATTCGTATTGCTTCATTTGCTTGCATTCTTCTACATGAGGTATGCATTGTATTTTTAGATAATATATAGATATTTAACTCTTAAAAAACATACATTGTGTTAATTGTTCCATTGATTCATGATAAATACTATCTCCTACAATGCAGGTAGCAACATAATATCTGTACCTCAGAGGCAGACGGATACAAATCCAGAATTTTATGAAATGACATTTCGATTTTTGTATCCAGTTTATGATCATGTCCATTGATTTTGAAGAAATGTAAGTCTTATAATGAATGAACTAATGTATAAAGATACTGAAAATACAAATTAATTCTATACATTTCTAGGAATTACTTGGGTGAAGTAGATTCTTTAGGCTTTTGTATAACATTTGACATTTGGATTTGCATCCGTCTGCCTCTGAGGTACAGATAATATGTTGCTACCTGCTTTAAGATACGCATATTATTATTTCTAGGATATCCTGACTCTGTCTGCTTCTGCGAATGGAGAATGTCTGGCAGCCTCTAGTGTGAAGCAGATGAAAACCGTATCCGAGGAATTTTTCTCCAAGTTAGGTCTGTCCGCCCTCTCCAGAGACTTGGAAGCGACCAGTAAACTATTTGGCGAAGCCGTCACCTTCAACCATTTGAGGTAACTACAAGCCCCGCATTAAATGATGGATCAAATATGTCATTTCTACACTGGCTATTAATAAGGTCACTAATCCTTGTGCTTCAAATACTGTAGTTTTATGTATACTGTCGAGCCCATGCTCTCCTTTTTTATCCTGCTTGATTTGGGTTTGATTTTGGGAGCAATCTACCGAATTCATTAGTAATTCTACCAATTTTAAATATCTTAAACAATTGGTTATTTTCATGACATTATAGCAGCCACCCCTTCCCCCGCCGCTCACCACGATTTTTGAACTGTTTTGTAAAAACCGGAAAGAGAATTTCTTTTTACATAAAATCCAATTGTTAAGTGGTAATCCAACTCTATGGACGCCAGACATTCCTACATATTAGTAAAACGCAAAACTTATATCCCAAATCAATAATAAATATCGAAAACACACATTTGTCACGATAACTATTTCACACATTGATAAATTGACATTAGTCGCTTGCCATTAGAAACTAATACAAACATGCAACATTTTTAGGCTTATCGGGGCTCCTCTTGTGCTCGAGGCTAGCGAGCGCAGCACTAGCTCGGGGTCGTGCCTGACGGGATACCTCACCATGTCCCAGCTGCGACTGGAAGAGTGCCTCCGTGATTCCTCGGGGTCGGGAGTCCAGACTATTCCGCTCCTCGCGTTTACAGCACTGGGTTAGTACAGAATTACCCTGTGGAAGATAAAATTTCACTGAATTTAGAAATAAATTTTAAGTCTTGATTTAAGTCTCGCTAAAAATCCTTTCAGACCAGATCTTTATTTGAATATGTACAAATATATTTAACAAGGATAAAAGTAGGCTGGATGCTTGAAATGCAATGGCAAAAGACAACCAAATCTGCCAAACATTTGAAGATGGATGGACGTGCCAAAAGTTGGAATAATCAGCGTACGTGCATAGAAAATGGAAAAATGTAGAGGATATTTTATCTGTATGCAGAGTCATATGCCATTCTTTCCTCTCTGTCTAGAGGAGAATGAACAGCCAGATGGTTTTTTTAATTTTTTAAATGCATTTACTTACTTCCGTACCTTCTAAAATTTATGGTTTCTTTCCAACTCTAGTTTTTCAGCACAATGCATTTATTGATTTTACCATAACAAATTTACAGATCAAAGGAAACGTGAAGAGTCAGATGACTACGAAGCCGGCTTTGCGTACACACTCAGTAAAACTCCTGATCTTAAGTTGCATTTCAAAACTACGCAGAGGGCTGTTCGTGTCTCTGGGGAGAGGAAATATGTTAATCCTAAGACAGAAATCAGGTAAGAGAGAATAATGCTAAGTGTACGATTTTTGCTTCATTATAACCTAGATATAATATGAAATATCACAGTAAATATCTGAAATATCTCCCAAAATTAATACAAAAATATATTTAATGGTAATTTCTTAAAAAAACACATTTCGTTCCAACCCCATAGGATTTGTGTCGAGTTAGGAAGTATTCTAATTTTAAGTGCGTGCACCATACTTCAATTATCAAATTAATACGATCCAGTATGTTCATGTCTATGGACCGCGAGAAGGACAAATATGAATTTTAAAAGATCTGAAATTAGATGACGGACTATTCTCCATCTGTTTAAAGCGTGTCTTCCAGTTTTTCGGACACATCGCTAGACGAGACGGGAGCAGTCTTAAAAAATTCATGTTCGTGGGAAGGTTCGAAGAAAGTAGTTGTAGAAGAAGATCCCCCATTTGATGGACTGACCAAATCAAGGCTGCCGGTGGTTGGATCGATGCGGACAGCGGTGTGTCCGGAGAGGTGGAGGACAACTATCCATAACACGTTGCAGACAAAGAGGGATGATGGTCACAACCCTCAGCAGTGAAGAGATTGACGCAGACGATGATGTTCCTATGTACTCATTTATAGATGCTTATCGAAAAATTCACCGCTGATTTGTATCAAACATTGATTTTTACAAAATTGATTTCTGTCTTATTCCAGTGTCAACTTAGAGCCCTGTACTGTGGAAGTTGACATATCCATAATGGACCGGCTGTGTGCGCTACTCAATCCTCCTCTCCTCTGTCCGCGGGTCCCCTCCCCCCTGGAGGGACTGACCCCGCCTCCCGGCGGCCAGGACAAAGGGGACTCCAGCTGCCAGCTGAAGATACTCTCCCCTCGAGTGTGCGTCAGATTAAGGTACATTAAACAATTTGCCTATCCCGCAAGCGTCATATGGCTTGCAATTTTAAGACCTTTATTATGTACGATTTTATTTGAAATATGAATGATTTTGTCTTGAGATGGATATGATCACTTAAGCCAACTGATGACGGGTCGTAAGCGGGTGCAAGCAGTGACTATTATGAGAAGGGTATATTAACTGGTTAAGTTTCATAAGCGCGTTAACATGCTCCCTGTTTCTGTGCTCGGGTGGCCGGCCATACAAAAATAGCAGGTAGAGATACGTGCCTTTGTTCACGCTTTACGCATGGAGGTTAAGTTTTCCGAATAATTTTAGATTTCGTACACTTTGAGACATCTGTTAGAACCTTGATGAAACACTAGGACACGAGGAATTATTAAAAATTTTGACATGACAGTGTGAGCTGTTCAAATGAGAGCCATGTTTGATGTTTGACACGCGTCTAGATAATGCAGGGTTGACACTTAAGTTTGGGAGTCCCCTTTAGTAATGCGTATAATTTTTTGTCAAACTTAGTTTGATGTAATATCTGATGCTTTTATTTTATTATTTTGCCACGATTTTATTGTTTATTTCCTTTATTTGTGATAGAAGAAAGTGCATTTTATATTATTCATTGCTGATCTTTCGCTGAAATCAGCCTTCAAAGGTGGAAAATTCCTCATTCATTTTTCCACTGCTACTCGTGTTGCCATTTTATCTCTAACAATTATTTTTCGTTAGTTTCCACACTTTCCATCATAATTACCCTTAGGAATTTTCCACCTCAGTATTTTTGAAGGCTGATTTCAGCGAATACTAGCCTATTAAGATTTAGATTTTTTATTTTAAGTTGAAAGTTCAAGTCTGACTCGCTCGAACTTAAATTCTGCATTTTCGGTCAATACTTTTGTAGATTCCATTAATGTTACGAAGCTAATTATTTTTTATTTTTTATAAAGGAAATATTTGCGTTCTTATTATTTACCCAAATATTTCGATTTTGGGGGCATTTTCAACGAGTTGTAAATAACTCACTATCAGAAAATGAAAATCAAGTTGGGGTAGAGTGGGGTTCGAACCTCGAACCTCTGATCCGTGAGTCCGCAACACTAGCCACGGGACCACAACCTGATTTTTATGCATGAATGTATAATTTTTAAAAAATGAGTTTCAAAAAAAAATCCTGATAAAACTTTCCAAAAATTAAAAACTGATCCAGTTGAAAATTTCAAAAACCCATTGAAAAATTCATAACTCGAAAACTACGCAAAAATAGTAAAATATACCTACGGGGGTGATTCGGATACCCCTCATTATGAGGCACCTACATTTTTCATCACACCGTGAATATGATGATGTAGAATATAAATGTATATGGCAAGTGATAACCCTGACATTTTGTGAAAATTTTAATTGAAATTTTCTGAGGCAACGGCGTCTTAAATGAAATTATTTAGTAAGTTTTCATGAATGTTTTTTGACATAATATGGGTTTCTAAAACATGATTTAAATTTTGCGGTCTACTGGGAACTGCCAAAGCAATACCCGGCAGCACAGAAAAAGTTAAGTAAACATTACAAATCGGTAATATAGGATGGGGCTGAACCAACTGAGTAGTTTTGAGGGGTCACTGCTCGGGCTGGGGTTGAGGCAGGCAAATGCAAGTAGTCTCATTGCATTTACATTATTATCCCATTTTAATAATGACCATAATTTGCATTGGAGTGCATTGAGGTCTTGCTGTACGCGTGTTTTACTTAATTTTTCTTTAGACCAGTCCGTTCTTTAGTAGGCTGGAAGATATTGCCTTTAGCAATAAGCCCAGCAAAGGCGCATTTTTTTTGTACTTGAAGTTTTAAATAAATGAAAAAATGAGCACTGTCTTTTCGATGAATCAAATGACAAAATTATCATGTTTTGGTTAGGTTTCCCGTGGCGGACCTGCGCCCCCCTCACGACATGGCCCGGGCGGCGTGGTGGCAGCGTCAGGTGCGCCGGGACCTGCTGCTCGCCCATCTGGCGGAGGCCTCCTTCCGCGTGCAGGCCGCCTCCTACGAGCTGCGCTGTCGTCGGCTCCGTCTCTGCTACTCGGTAACTCGAACATTGAGTATCTACTAATAATATAAGTGTCGAGATCGGCGCAAAATGCAAAGCTGAGACAAACGTTATCCACAAAATTAAGAAAAGGGGTGTGCTGGTTTGGACACTCTGTCAACGGTATATTTGTCGCCGCCAAATAGCTCAACTGAGCAGCTAGGCTGTTCATTAAATGCCGGCATTCGACTGAATGGATAGGCCTTTTTTTGAATGACTGTTTAACGAAAGGGAAAAACGTCGCTTAGCCTCTTTAATTTGAATACAACAATAATAATAATTTTATTTTTAAATTTATTTTGTTATGTGAAGGTTCAAACTGTCAGTAGGGTAGCTGTGAGTCACATCTTACTGGAACGTGTGATTCTTTAAAATGCCGCGAACGCCCAGTTGCATTTCACCGGCAACACCACTGACTAGTCCAACTCGCAAGCGTCCACGTGGCGAACCCTGGGCAGCAGATAGCGAGAGGATGAAAGGCGAGTTTCTGGCGCCTCCAAACCAGAACCAACCAGCTAAGGGAAGGTAACCCCGACAGAAAATTTCATCGGAGAAGGCAACGGGAAACCACTCTGGTCATATTTTCCCAGGAATCGCTACATCAGTAAGCAGTCCTGGCTGCGGAATATAACAGTATTGTGGTACAGAAATGCTTTCTCTGCAGTGATCGCCAACGTCGGGGAGACCCGACGAGGCACTGAAAGAATGTGAAGTTAGGTTAGGTTAGGTTAGGATAGGTTGCGTAAAGTTTAGCAATAATGATTTTTATGTGCTAGCCTACTAAAAGGAAATCCAATCGAGATAAGTTCGCCTCCCAGAATAGTGGTTGGCGCAATTGCTAGATTGAAAAATCGTCTTTTTTTAATTTAATTTAACATTCATAATTTGACTGTTCATCTTTTTGCTATTTTCAGGAGAGCGAGGGTGAAAACGAGATTCACCTGGGAACGGCTGAAGGCAGTGAAAGTACTTCGGGGGATATTACACCCGACTGGCCCATGTAAGATATTTGTTTACTGCTGATACTAATTTATAAAATTTAGGGAGAGACGAAAAATTACAAAACTAATCGAATTGGAATTTGTTGCAACAGAGAGGGAAAACATTTTTGATGAGAAGATATGGAATTCTAGGCAATCGCGAGGCTTATAACCTACCATTGGCTGGTTTATGTGGCCGCTCAACACACTGTGAAGCTTTCGCCATTCAGCCTCTTCGCAACTCTTCCATCTATTGACATATGTAAACTAAAAAAACCCAAAACCTTTATTGATGTGGGTGAGATCATCAGCAGAATGAGGAAATTCAGTGTCTTTCTTTTATTATTTTATTTGTTAATAGACTATTAAAATTAGCCAAAAACTTTTTTCTTTTTTTTTAATATATCGTTATTATCACCGTTATGATTTTTTTAGGTTTTGTATTTCTGAAATAACTACGCATGTGACATCAGAGTTTGTTCTCTGTTAGTTCTTCCGATTGGTTCGTTTACACGGCAAGCCAACCAGATATCCTTCACGCTCTTATATCATTGGTTGGTTCATATGAACCAGTGACGTCAATCAAAGTAATGTGTTTTTATTAAAAATGTTTTTTTTTTTCGTACATTTTCAAGAAACTTTGCCCTACAATGTTGTGCTCTAATTTTTACCATGCGCTAGATATAGTTTTTTGTATCCAATATCCCGTAGGGCGGAAGTTCCTCATTTTTAGACAATGCCTAAAAATACTTAAAAATTTTTATGTCTACCAAATAATTGTTTAAAACAACTTATCAACTTCTCTATGTTTTTTGGTTTTGAGACGTACCCATCTCTTCATCAGGTCATTAATAAGACTATAGTAGGGCCAATTTAATAGGTCACATTTGACACTTCATCAAAATTCAACAACATAACCTTGTAATAAAATATTATTTATCTTTTCGAATTTAGAACTGCACAATTGCTTAACTTTCTTCAAATACGATTACATATTTATAGTAATAATGACAAAAGAAGGTAATTTTACGATTTACCTTTACTAATAAATCATTCTAGACATTTACAAACTTACTGACATTCTCCCATTTTTGGTCACACCGTATTATGAGATTGCAAAAACGGTGCTTCAAGGTGTGAATAAAGACTCTCTGACTAATATTGGCTATACCTTTAATCGTGACGTCCATCAGTATAATACGCGACAGCGTCAAAATATTCACGTACCTGGATCACGCACGACAAGGTATGGTCTAAGGTCTCTGCTATACCTTGCTTGTAGTGAGCACAACAGGCTACCACGGCTAGAACGTCAATAAATAACTGTATTCATTAAAAAAATTACTACTTGAGGTACGTGGAGGGTGAAATTTAGTTTTGAGTTCTTTTTTCCCTTAAATATTTCTTTCTTGCAATATGTAAATATAAACATTTTATTTTTTATTTTTATTATGGATTGTTTAAAGGATGGCAAGCGGATGTATGATTTGTATCATATATTTGCTTGCTATCTTATTTCAGTTTTTATGTACATAATATTACTTGTTACTTTATAACTATTTGTTGCTATATTATTATTGTTAACATACCTATATGTAAATATTTTTCTGTCCCAAAATGAGTTTGTTGTAACTCCTGGAAGTAAAAAAAAAAATTTGCATGATTTAATAAATAAAATAAATAAATAATAAACTTTTTCCGTTCTAAATGTCGTTACAATGTTGCATCAGTGAACCCTTTTTCTTTTTAAACACTAGGGATGTTACCCAGAAAAATCGAATGTTGATAATTTGGTTAAACTATGTACTTATCTTATTTTGTTCCTTAAATTTACGATAGAAAATTATAATGGGACAGAGATTCGACTTATGATTTTAAATATAAAATTACAGTACTTAAAAGTAATTTTTCATAGTAACTGAATTAAATGTACATATATTATGTTTAAAGTCCGAATCGATTCATTCGCTTAAATCGATGTTTTTAAGCAGGTCACCACTATGAAGCTAAAACCGACAAATGTCAAATGTGACCTATTAAATTGGCCCTACTGTAACATGTTAATCCAACTACACGCCTTCTCCATAGTATTTGCCCAAAAATGTGAAATCAATTTACTGATACGACACATGCTTTTAGTAGCTAATACTTAAAAACTACAACGTTATTTACAATCTGTCTCCTAACTTCCAACTTATCCAGACGAAAATGTTCCGGTCTCCGATTGTAAGACGGAAGGGTTCTGCCCAGGTTATGTTGGGTAGTAATTTAAAAAATGTTTAATCAACTTTGTCCGGTGTTCGGATCGGCTCCAGGGTGACTGTGACCAGCGCGGGCGTGGACCAGCTGCAGACGGGGATGGCGGACTCCTGGGCGCAGGGGGGCACCATGGGGCAGTCCGCGGCCATGCTGGCGGACCAGCTCGCAGCGCCCCCGGGCCCCTTCAGCCACAAGAAGATGGTGCACGAGAGCGACACTCCACACGGGAAAGAAGACGAGGGTATATCCACCAAACTAAACAATCATTACATCCGTGGCTGGATCTAAAAGGATTTATGTCGTTAATCTTAATATTACAGGAGACAGATTTCTCAGCCAGTGGGGTTTTTTTTAATTTTTTTAAGTTTCTTTATTAATTCTTTCATTTTTAATCACCCTGCTTACATATACAAGGTTTTGTTACAAAATACAGAGTAAATTTCTTATAACTAATTAAATTATATCATATATTAGTGTTTAAAGAAAAAATAAAATTTTGAGTGCAGTTCCACCTCTATTTTTTTTTTTTTTTGTTATATTAGCTTTAAATAAGCAACTACTATACGTTTAAATGTATGATGAAAGGAAACATATTTTAATTGGTAATGTTACACGGCCTTCGACCTTTTTTTCTTTGTGTTTTCATTACAGAGTAGTATTTGCATTAAATATAATTTTTAAATAATAATAAACAATAAAAATAGTCTTGATCATTTACATAAATACAGAAAAAGAGAAAATGCGCATTAATAACAAAGTATCCAGTTACATTACATATCCTTCTATCTTAATGATTAATTTGACATAGTTTTATGTCAACAATCAACGATCATTTGCATAAATATTGAGTTTATTTAAATTATACTTTATAATAGAGTTTTTAATAGCGCTTCATTATGCCAATGAAGATATATATTTTTTTATTTTTGTACACAATGTTTTATTTACAATAAAATAAAAATAGAATCATTAATTATAATAAATATACAAGGTCTTAAATATAATACAGTTTACACTTATTTGTTTATAAATTTGTATAAACCACTTATTTTTTTATTTTTTTTAATTACACTTCGACCGGTTTCGAGGTTACTACCTCATCGTCAGGAATTTAACTAACGTATAATTACACGCGTTGCTATTTATATAATAAAATATTGTATGAAAGAGATAGAAAATTGAAAGAAAGAGAGAGAAAGAGGATAAAATAAATCATAACGGGAATAGTTTTAAAAGAGGACTCGAAGTTAAATTTAATTGATTATTTATTATTTGAAGTTTTTGATTAATGGCTTTACTAATTACTAATCGTTATAAATTATCTAAACGAAAACCATTTTTATTGACATGCAAAATTTCTACACACGTTTCTTGATTAAATTCATGGTTTTCGGATATAAGATGATTTGCGAATTCTGAAAAATTATTATTACTCAGACATCTTATATGTTCTTTGATTCTAACTTTAAATTTACGTGAAGTTTTTCCAATATAGAAATTTGGGAAAAAATAACTATTCCCGTTATGATTTATTTTATCTTCTTTCTCTCTCTTTCTTTCAATTTTCTATCTCTTTCATACAATATTTTATTATATAAATAGCAACGCGTGTAATTATAAGTTAGTTAAATTCCTGACGATGAGGTAGTAACCTCAAAACCGGTCGAAGTGTAATTAAAAAAAATAAAAAAGTGGTTTATACAAATTTATAAACAAATAAGTGTAAAATGTCATACCACAAAGTGAAAAATGTTTTTGATAACAATAATATATAATACAGTTAACTAATAAATAAAGCGTCAATGCAATTGCAATGAAATTAAGAGAAATATATTAAAAAATAATAATAATATGGATTTCTTTAATATTCCTCAACAGTTTTGTAGTTTTATAGATATGTATTATTTTATTATATATATGTATTATTAGTTTTATAGCCAGTGGGGTTATAATGAACTGTTTGAAACTAATATTAATAAAAAAAACACTACCACATATGTATGTGTATATAACAACGACTAGCCATCACGCCGTTTCCCCATAGGGGTAGGCAGAGAGCATTCATTCATTCAAAATTGCACTCTTTTACATATTCATGAACTTATTCTGTGCCCTATGCACCACTGGGTGTGGGTAAGAAAATGATGATCATAAGTGATTAATCTGTTATTCAGATGAAACTGAAGAGCTTGTGATACCCGGTGATGCAGCAGAAATGGCTGAATTCGTTCACTACTCCATAAAGAATTCCCTCCTTCAGATCCAGTGTAGTCTTCCTGTCGTCAGCCTGCAACTCGGGTAAGAAAATTCAACTTCCTTTCAATCCCAACTTGTGGTCTAACGGTTACTGCTTTTGCTTACCACTCTTCGAGGTCTCAGTTAGATTAAAAGATGTTTTTACCCGAGCGCAAGACTGATCTCGCCTTTGTGTAGTGAAAAACGATATTACCCAGATTCATTTTGTTCAGTTTATTGTAAAATCGTAATTACAGTAGAACTGCAATTATCCGAACTCTGACTATCCGAATCGCTGATTATCCAAATCGCTTTTAGAATTTCAGATGATGACAGTCAAATAGCTTACTTTGACCGAGATGTTCAGCAAGCGATGAATTTTATTTACAGTACGATACGTACATACTGTACTAATGTACAGAACTTGTTACTACGCTTAAGATGTAAATGTGTTGCCTTTTCATTTGATTAATTAAAAGCTTTTTTTCTTTAAAAATTGTTTTTTCTCGCATTTTCAGCATCCATACTGTAACTTATTAAAATAGACCCCTTTTTGAAAAAAATCCAATCGTCCGAATTTTTTACTATCCGAATGGGGTCCGTCTCAATTGATTCGGATAATTGGAGTTCTACTGTACTTATATTGTTAATATTGATGTATCTAGAATTTAAAAAAAAAACTGACTATAAATATTAGTAAATAACCATTTACCAACTTTTTTAGTATACCGGTTTCGAGACGTACCCGTCTCTTCGTCAGGGCACTCACTACACCGACTACTAAAATACACTTTTGCCATTTTGCGAATACTAAAATACACTTTTGCCATCACCATAGCATATAGTATTTCCAAAAATACATAAATCACTGAGTGTCTAAACATGCACTAAGCTTAGTTAAAAAATATTTAATCTTACAATGAAGAATTTGTAATGAGTTGTGAGGGAGGGGGGGTAGAGGTGGGGTTACCCGATTGGTTAATTTTTAATAAAAAAGAGGCCGTAAAACAGGGGTTTTACTGTATTATAATGGAAAGTAGAGGCATGTATATTATTAACGAATACTAAAAATAAAAATTATTCAATAAACTTATATTTTAATAAAATAAAATAATTAAAACAACTTTGTTTTTAACCACTAATTTTGACTGAACTGAACACAGCAGCTCCTGCAATGGTCTCTATACATTGCATTATATAAATATTTCTATTTACACTGTAACAATATAAGAAAATGCCCTTTCGCCTGTTTATTTTCAGTTCAAAACACCTGTACGAAGTACTATATAACCGAGTCAACTCTGACCTGCTGTTGTGGGAGGGCTCCGCCCCCCGCTCCGCCGCCCGACCACTCTACGGAGGCTCCCGGGGGGCCACCTTCACCATGTGCAAGAGCGCCATCAACTACAGTAAGTCGTTATTACGATTTGATAACTGTACAAACCTGCCGACCCTGCTGTCGCTGACTGAAAACTCAGTTTTTCACATAAAACAAACCACCACT
Source organism: Micrasema longulum (assembly GCF_059751315.1). Lineage (NCBI taxonomy): Eukaryota > Metazoa > Arthropoda > Insecta > Trichoptera > Brachycentridae > Micrasema > Micrasema longulum. The sequence continues at coordinate 124,650 of NW_028277513.1, forward strand.
CCGGTTCTCCATAGGGGTAGACAGAGACGATAGAACTCCATATTACTCTGTCTTTTGCATACGGACCTCGCTTTTACATTCGTTCATCTTCTAATTCATGCACGTCAAATATTCCAACTTTTGACATGTACACCTTCAAGTATTTAGTGAATTTGGACATGCCATGTCTTTCTCAGTCTTCCCCGTCTCTGCAGCAGCGTGGATTAGATTTAAAATATTATTACTTTTTACTTCAACTATAAATAATTGTAGCAATTGCCTTAGAATATTCCAGTTTTTCGATTTAGAATCTCTCATTTTTTGTAAGGGTGGGTTAATTTATAAATAATTCCAAAAGTCCCGTTTACTGTGAAGATTCTATGCATTATTATTATTTAATATCGAATAACGTAGACCCCTAATGTACTAGGGAACTTTTTTGAATTTTTCTTGTTAAATCTTCGAACTATTTTGTACACAGTATTATTGCGTCCAATGAATTGCAGATTCTGATTCGGAGTCGTCTTCCTCTTCCGAGCAGAGTAACAATGTGTTCTACTCCTTATATGACCAGAAAGTGAGACAGCAGAAGCTCAAGTCGTCCAGCAAGGCCGTGGACACAAAGGAGAGAGCGGGAAAGATTAACAATATCTGCTTCAACATGAAAATCGGGAAAGGCCTGCTGACTTTACACACTCCTGTTCGGGTATGTTCCTATGTATTTACATCCATGATTAAAGCAGTAAGATTTTTCAAGCAATTTGACCATTAAGTATAAATCAATGATATATGTGTTCTTACGATTTACCTAAATATTTGAATTTCAGAGCCATTTTCTAATTTGAGTTACTCACTATTAGAAAATGTCTATGAAGTTGTGGCAAGGCAGGGTTCGAACCTCGGACCTTTGATCCGTCAGTTAGCGACACAACGCGGTTCAAATATTATTTACTGAATTTTATACTTTATAGTTTTTATGTGTCCGGGCGGATGAAAAAATAGAATCCTGGAGAATTCTGTGTGTGAAATAGAATCCTGGACGAGTGTTTTCAACTCGATAGCTAATCTCGGGGGAAAATCTTATAATAGGAAATCGAGTGGAAAAAAGTCCACCTTGTTGTGTACGAGATTTCACTTACCATGCTTGAGGTCCCGGGTTCAATTCCTACAATATTCCACTGTCCCTGGTCCGGCACTTGAAGCGTGAGTCTAATCACCCAAATAACAGATAATCGAGATGTGCTGCATTTACTGTGCCATGTTCCTCAGTGACGTGTTTAATTATTGTGAACATTATACCGATGTTGAAATAAGTTAAGAATTTCACTATGAATAATGCTGTCAAAGAAAACACCGCCTTCTTCACATCCATCCCCAGGAAGAACTTCCTGATAAGCCGAGTTGTGGAGCGATGGAATAGCTTTCCCGATAAAGTAATTGGTGTATGCTCGGTCAATGAGTTCAAAAACCGCCAGATAAATATATAATTTTTTCTATTCATATTTTCTATGTTTGAAACACAGTGCATTAGATCTACACACATCAGCTTAATAGCTTCTAGTGTATAATATAATAATAATAATTTGCAGGATTCCCAGAAGCTGGTGGTGCCCGGACAGCGGGGGGAGGCTGCCCTCGCCCTGGGGGGGCTCAGCCTCTGCCACGTAGGAGGAGTAGGGGGCAACCCCAAGAGGGCCCTGCTCTCCGTGCAGGCCAATCACGCTCTTCTGCATCATTGCGGTATGATTCATCTCGCTTTATATTTTCACAAGTTAACAAACATGGATATCTTTGGAGACTCGTTAACTTAACGGTCAGTTAACTTTTAATGGCGTCAACTTCTACTCAATAGGTCGGGATAGCGCTGCTAACGATCACAGCGCTGCAATAGCAAGATCTGGTATCTGCTAAGTTCAGACACCACATTTCACATGTTTGTTGGTTTTCCATAGAAACTAGAAGTGTGGTGAAAATCTATCTTTTATTATCATGGATAACTTATATAGCGCCATTTTTGTAATATAATACCTCAAGGGCACTTTACAAAGTGATTCTATGGATAAATAAATTTAATCGAAGCTTTTAAATTTGTGATTAAATTAAAACAATTTATTTTGTTATCTATATATGTTATATATTTATTTTGGATCTATTCAAATGATTTAGAGAACAAGTGGGTTTTAAGTTTTTTCCGAAACATCACTTCACTCTCACAACCTCCCACCTCTGCTGGGAGAGCATTCCATGCCATAGGGCCTGCGACCGCAAATGCGCGTTTACCGAAACTCAGTGCGCTGTTTGCGTAGAGGTATAATAACTTTTTCTCTCGCCATAGACGTAGCTGATTTAAGCGTAAGACGCCTGCCGGCTAGTTCATCTGGAATGCATAATTCTCTTAGATATTCCGGAGCAGAGTTGTGCGGTGATTTATACATAAGACAACAGAGTTTCTATTGCGCCCTCTGTGGAAAACGTAGCCAGTGTAATTTCCGAAATATTGGAGTGATATGACTGAACTTAGAGATTCCGAAAATAAGTCTGATGGTTCCATTGATGATCCGTTTTGATGGGTTTAATGTTAGCCTGTTTTCAGCCATCCAGTTTCCTATTTTCTCAATGCATCCATCAATTAAATTAACAAGCACACTTCTCTCTCCTGGTTTGCAATTAAAATAAATCTCTGTATCATCTCCATTGCAGTGAGACCACAATCCACATTCTTTGATAATGCTCTCTATATCTTTAGTGTATAGGAGATAGAGATCTGGTCCGAGTACTGACCCTTGAGGCACACCAGTAGACACCTGAAAGTTGGGTTAGCTTTTACCCTAGAACACAACTGCATATTCTCTTTCATTAAGATATGAATTGAACCACATATGTGCCTGATCACGGATACCATAAGTTTGTTGTCGGAAGGAAGTCATCGACATCAATCTTGTCAGTGAAAAATCCAAAAACTGTATGTACTCTAAATGTTGGTTATGACATTTTAGGATTGGTCCCCATGCCTCAGGAGAGAAGTTCCCCCCGAGACTACGGCTCCATTCCGCCCGCCTACCTGCGCGCCTGCGTGAGTCCATCCGGTGCGGGCGCTAGGGTCAGGGACAAGCCCCCGGGGGGCAGGGACTTGCTCAGTGTGGCTGTCAGTGTCCAGCCCAGCAGAGACTATCCCAACTTCAAGGTAATTACTCTACTTATACTGGAGGTGGGATGTGAAGGCCTGTGGGTATGTTGTTAAATAAAAACAGGCTGTATTATGTATAAACAAATATGTTTCATCTCTGGCCGATACATCTGAGGAATTGAATAGGAGCACGAAAATGGACCTACATTTAACACTGTTGAATTATTTCATTTATTATTATTTTTGGTTCCCGATTCCCACATGCACCAAAGTCTGATAAAAAGTAAAGAAATCATATGATCTTGCCATTTCAAAATGCCTTTCTTTGAAAAAATAAAGTAAATAAATACTAGATGAAGACAATCATTTTTCAAGTATTTCTATTTAAAAGTTTTAAATAACCACTTATTACTTTTGGACTGGTAGAATAATGAAGAATACAGTTCTGTGTATGAAATAGAACCGGAACTCTGGGCGAGTGTTTTCGATGCGATGGCTGCTCTCAGGTAAAAATCTCAACTGAGGAAATCAAATGGAAATAAATCCGCCTCATTGTGTGGTGGTTGATACGTTCGCCTACCATTCTTGAGGTCCTGAGTTTGATTCCTGGCAGGGTGGATGTGAAATATTGATTTGAAAGGTGGTTCTGCACAAATTTCATTGTTCCTGGACTGGTCCCTGAATCAAACAGAAAATCGGACTACGCTGCATTCGGTTGGGCGCAGAAACGGGAAGATGATGATGTTATATTTCCAGACTATTCGGGTAGCGGTTGGAGTGTCCCAGTGTACCCTCCGCCACACCATGTCCGCATCCCGACACAGCGTCCTGAGCCAGGTGATGGACATGCTGGACGTCCTGGACTATCCCGTCCCGGGGTACGAGCCCAGCACCGTGGTCACGGAGCTGCATGTGCACCTGTGGGACTGCGCGGTGGATTACAGGTCAGTTCTCCAGAAGATAAATCATTCAGTGCATATGATATTGTACGTACATCAGCGAAAAGTCGGTCGTGCATCTAATTTTAATACAAACGCCCGCAAACTGTTTAGGAAAGAGTGGTAGAAGGCACGAACCTTAGAGATGACCCGCTCTGAGTATAGGAAATATGAAGGACACATTATAAGGCCAGTTTAAAAGAGCTTCCGAGGACCGAAATGAATTTAAAAGGAAATTCGAGTTTTTGCTGCAAACAAGTTTATGGATCGAAATCAGAAAAATAAAAACATTTTAGAGAGATGAACATAATATAATATGGTCAACCTGATTTCTTAAAATTTAATATACAATAAAACCTCATTTTTACGTACCTCAATTTTACGTTTTCCCGCTTTTTACCCCGATTTCATACAAATCTTCCCCCCAATTAACGTTTTTTTACATTTTTCACCACCCAGTTTTACGTCAAATTTTTGGAATTTATTTGACGTGTCAAAAAATTATGACGTAAAACAGTGCCGCAGTCCCCGCGCAAACCGCGTGTGCCACGCGAATAATGTGATTTTTTCAAGCCTGGGCGTTCTGGCCCATTGTGATGCGAAAAAATATATTTCAATGAATGATGAATAAAAGCAGGTAAACAACTTGAGGGTAAATTATTGTCTTAAACTAAATTCAATGCAGGCGCAGTGAAATTGACCTTTTTGTTTAAGTGTCTTCCTTTAGGATTAGTTTTCATTGACATTTTTATAAATCGTTGACAAACGTTTAGCACAATAAAACTTCATTTTGTAAAAGTTACAAAATAGATGGTTTAAAAATTTGACATAAAAATGTGAAACAGTTTTGTCGCAATCTATGCCAGTTGTTTTTAGTGATGCTGTAGAAAAAATATTGTATGTATTTTATTCCAAATCTAAATTTTATTTTCGCTTTTTTTAATTTACACATTTAATAATTTTAACATGCTGTTTTTAAATTAAATAAAAGAACAGATTACACATAGAATTAAGAATAGTCTAGAAGGAGCGTAGAATCATATTTGAAACATCGAACTGTGTCCAATGATTCCCCCACTATGGCTCACTTTCACCGCGCGCATTTGTGATGCCGTTGCGTAATGTTGCCCGATGGGAAAAAATATAATTATAATACAAATGTAAGGTAAAAAAAAGCAATCTGTTAATTTCTCTAAAATTTTATTGTGCACGCGGAAACATTGATTGACACAACAGAGTAGATAAGTGAAGGGTCATTTATTTATTTATTTATTTTATTATGTACATACAATATTACATTTTAGTTATTTTAAGACATTTTTGACATTTTTTTTTTTTTTACAGGACTCACCAAGCCAATGAATATGGCTTGTCGGTAAAGATCCTTTACAATTAATCATATGATAGTCCTACATGGTTTTATAATAATAATTACTACTAACTTAGATATAGGGAGCGAAAAAAAAGTACATGTAATTGATGCTTTCAAATAAAAAAATATTTAGAAGATGTAAAAAAAAGCAAAAAAAATAAGTGAATGATCACGCAATTTTAAGATAAAAAATAAATAATTACAGAACCGGAGTACCAAAATTTTAAACATAAGTGTTTACATATTTAATGGGCACAAAGCATTTTATTAAAAACATTATTTATTAACATATCCATATCTATATCTATATCTATATCTATATGTAAGTCTATATCTATATATCATCCTCATCCATATCCATACATATTTATACCCGTACATGCACACATACATATCCATACATACATATATACACATATATACACATACATACATACATACATACATACATGTGAACATACATATACACACACAAACATCCATGAAAATATTACTTAGTTATAAATTCTATTTTATATATATCTATATTTACAAATATTCAATTTTTTTAATATATAAACTCCTGATCGAATAGCCAGTCTAATAAGAGTAATTGAGTTAATGAACTTTAAACTTAAAATATAAAACAAATTTTATTTTACATAAAACGGATATTTTTATATCATGTTAAATAATATTTGATGTTTTAAAGATAATGTCGATCAAATGATAGAGTTGTTTAATCAGAGATCCAATTTTGTCCGATGGTAAATTTGTAAATTATGCAGACACGACAAGCGCATACACAATTGAAGTCCTACATTTTGCCATGCCTTAGACTTCTAATCAAATCTTATTTTAGTTTAAGAGTGAATCTATTTGACGCAATATGAATTTCGCTGATATGTTGTGATCGGAGCATTAATACAGCTCACTGTCCGCCATTTTACATGAATGATAAAATAATGACAATGACGTCGTTTCTTATTATTTTTTTAAGTGTATATGTTTTTTCCAGACCTCTCCACCTGCCCTTGAGGACCGTAGTGACCTTGGGCAGTTTCTCCGTGTCCAGTAACGTTGTGGCGCAGAGTAAGGCCTCCAACCTGCGCTTCATCGCTGAGGACTGCGCCCTCTTTCTGGCCGAGGGCCACAGCGAGGCTCCCGTGGACTTGAAGAAGGAGTACGTTGGAGTCGTGGACGTCGGACTCTTTGAGCTGTCCCTGAGGCTCAATGACATGGTAGGGTTATACTTTTCATCATTCAATCGTTTTAAAAACTTGACTGGTAAAATCCGTAGACTCCAAATCCAACGATTTTCCTGCTTGGTGTGAACCAAGAATGTGAAAAGAGACGAGACAAAGAGACAGTATGGAAAGATTAGTGGTACAAGGACGAGTAGAGGGAACTTGATCTCGTGGAAGAAGTCCTATCAGATGGACAGACTTGTAACAGAAGCGACTGGTGTCCCTCTCGGACCTCTCGTCACGGATCGTAATGACGTGCTTCCCTCCAGGACCACAACTGCTCTCACAAAGAAGACCATTCTGTATGATAAGGCCTCTTGTCAAAAGGCACAGTGACAAAAAAAGGGAAATTTTAACAGCAGTATCTAAATATATGGTTATAAATGGGGAAGGGTTTACAATTTTAGCCCCAAATAATCTTACAACCCCTCCACACTATGCTCCTTGCGCTGCTCATCACTTTGCTCCTCGCGCTGCCGCCCTCTCGCCCGATGTTGCCCTCTCTCCCCACACACTGCTCTACTCGCGCAATCAATCGCGACGCTCCGCACTTGTCATTTGTCTTTCTATACAATGGACGATATAACTGGCAGCGTGCGCTCTATGCATTTTTAGTATAGCTAATTATATCAATGACATACAAAGAAATATACATCATTCAAAAATGATGCGTGCGTCTTGTGTGAGCGCTCGATGCGTACTGCGACCGCGGGATTATGTGACCTTCCACTCGCGCTCATATTGCCGGTTTAAAAACCGACAAAATAGGGAGTGGTGGGCACGACGAGGAGCATGGCGTGCGGCATGACGAGTAATGTTGCCACACTACGTCTCTGTCTCCTTTTCTCGCTACTTCCCATGCCACTCGTCGAGTGTGTGGCAGCCTATTAAGGTTTTAATGCATATTTTCATTTACACTAGAAATTGGTGAAAAATATTTGTCCTTAAGCCATTTTAAATGTAAAATAGAGTCATTGGGAATACAACGCTTATCTTAACTATCACGAAAAACCTTTCTCGGATACTTTAGAATAGATTTTACACTAAGTAACAGTTGTTTTTAGAGTACTTTACCATTTTTTTAAATATAAAAATGCAAGCAAGCAGCATTTTGACCAGCAGAATATGACTGTTCGACTTACAGTTGTGTCCCTCCCGTGGCCTCTTTAAGCAAATTCTGCCGCTGATAGCCCCAAGGTCCTGTTAGATATTGCTATGACCGACTTGTTACAAGTGTGACTTGGCGCAGGAAATCTCCAAGGCCCCGCGGGTGGACCTTCGCGCCTCCAACAACCTGGTGAGCGTGCGCACGTGCTCCGACTCCCTGGGGGCGCTGTGCCGCCTCACGCACTACCTGGCGGCCGACGGGGACCTGCCCGGGGAGGGCGACGGCGACACCGACAGCCTGCCCATGGACTCGGACACCCACGACCTGCTCATTGGTCAGTAACTTAATTCATTATTATGATCGTGATCAACATTAGTTCAAAGGCATAAGTATTATTTCTCTGTCAAATTGTTCAGATGCTTAATTAACAGATAACAAAAAGTGAATCAAAATCTTTCTGATTAGCTTGAATAGTTTGTAATTTTCTTTTATATTTCATTAGCACCCAATATTAATGATTTAAATTAGGGATGCATGATAAAATATTGTGTTTTGTAAAAAACTATTAAACTTTGATATTTTTTAAATTGGGTTTTAGAATTTTTCGGTAAGTATTTTGTTTCAGGTAATCGAGAGTCTCAATATTGGCTTTAATTACTTTTTAAACCCAATTTGTGTATCTTGTTTTGAAAAAATTATCATCAATTTTGTTTAGTTTTACTGTATTTTTTTTACTTTTACATATTTGTGAAATATTCCAGGAGTTTCAGACCGCCAGGAAGATATTCGTGACTTATCAAAGAGCCAAGTTCAGCAAGTCAATGACTTGATGGCTGAAGCCATGAAGGAGAGCATTAGTTCTAGTGGTAAGATAACTTTACTGAATGTATTTCTTCCTAACCTCTATTTTCATTCCGTGTAAATTTGATGCAATGTTTTCTTGCTATTTTCGTTTTCTTCGTTTCGCTGTCCCGTTTTCTACACTCGACGCTTTCTACGCTTTGGCGGCCTCCGTGGTGTAGTGGTCCGGGTTCGATTCCCGGTAAGCCTGGGTGTTCTGTGATGTAATTCACCACTGTAATTGGGTCTCCTGGCCTGTTGTGGTGCAAAAAAAAATCCCAAACCGATTTCCAATATTCGAGTTTGTCCAAATGTTTGTAGGCAAAAGATTGGATTTCACCCCCTCGGGAGTCATTAAGATTAACAAATTACAACAGGGATAGAGAATTCCTTAAATAAGGGAATATGGAAGTCTAGGCATTTACAGGGCTTATGACCTGTCATTGGCTGGTTTAAGTTGCCACTTTACACACTGTGTAACATTCATCATTTTGCCTGTTTGAACATCAATGGTGAATGTTACACAGTGTGTAAAGTGGCCGCTTAAACTAGCCAATGACAGGTCATAAGCTCCGTAAATGCCTAGACTTCCATATTCCCTTATTTAATGTATTCTCCATCTCTGTTGTAATTTGTTAATCCAAACTGATTTTTTAAAATTTGAGTTTTTTTTTTTAAATGAGTGTTTTCTGTGTCGGTACCATCTGTGTTTTTCAAAATCATTTACCACATTTGTTTACCGTACATCCGAAGACGACAGATAAAACTGGGTGTTTTTTTGGGTTTTTGGATGGTCCTCATGGAGCGTCCAGAGTTTTCTCTTATTGCCTAGCTGTCGCCTTTTGCTGTGTTGTTTTATTTATTTATTTATTGACACTTTATATACATATACAATAAATATACATATAAGGGCGGGCATATTGCCTTAAGGCAATTTCTTCCTACCTACCCAAACCGTTCAGTTTGAGAAAATTATAAATATATGGACATATTGAATCTTACAATTTTATACAAAAATTAAAAGCAAAGATTAACAAAAATATATGTATAAAAAAAAAATAACACTTTACTATGAAGAGAGGAGAGGGGATGGGAAGGAAAGAAGAAGGATAAAGGAACAATTTAAATATTTAGATAGTGACATTTCAATCTTGACTTAAATGTAAATAAAGAAGGGGCGTCTCTAACATTAGTGGGTAGATTATTATTGTGTTGTCTGTGGGTGCGATACCCTACCGATACCCCACCACACAAATACAACTTAAAACAACAAAAACAAACATGGAAAAATGTACAAAGTATATTATACTATACTATTTAAGATAATAATTAACAAATATTTTTTTAATCTATAAATTATATTTTATAATTATTATTATACAGAATATCCTCTGATTTTACTAATGTCCGTACAATCAAAACTCTTTATTGCTCAACTGTTCGCCCTCTTCTAGAATATGCCTCCCAGAATAGTGGTCTGGTCTCCATTCTATGTGAATCGCTTAAATCACATTGAATCAGTCCAACATCGCTCGCTATAATCGATGTTCCGTCACTACTGGGACAAGTAAAATTCCATACTCCAACTCGTGGGTTGAGAAACAATGAAGTACTGTTCATCGATCAGCATAGAACAAACTATGGCCTTAATTCTCCAATGAACTCTCTTTGTATAAGATCTGGACTTTTTTGGTTTATATTAACATATTACAACAGAGATGAAGAACATTTAAGAGAAGGTAATATAGAAGTCTAGGCATCTACGGGGCTTATGACCTGTCAATGGCTGGTTTAAGTGGCCACTTTACACACTGTGTAACATTCACCATTCTGCCTTTTTTTGAACATCTATATTTCTTCAATTCTTTCATCTGTTGATGTTTGTGAAGTTAAAGAGCTGAAACCTTTATTTATGCGGGTGAGATTCATCTAATTGAATTATTTCACCTACATACTAGGCAACGCCTGAAAATATTATTTTTTCAATTTCTATACTTCTTCATGGACCAGGTAATACACAGTGTATCAGTTCATGGTTTACCTCTTCGTTCTCATTCCCAAGGCACTCTCTTAATACCCTTACACAATTCTTCTTTCTTCTCTAACTCATATAGTGTCCATGCGGCTCGACTGTGGAATCATCTCCCATCCACCATCAAAGATGTTACTACATTATCTCTGTTTAAATCACGTCTGAAGAAACATCTCCTTTCTCTTCCTTAATCTCTCCTCGAGTAATAGTTTTGATTTAAGGTAATTTATAAACAAATACGTTTATTTCTATTTTTATATATTTTCCACTTTTTAATCTTTTTTTTTTTTTTCTATTGAATATGTTCTGTAACTTGAATTATAAAAATAAAACTTTTATTTTATTGGTTGGTTGGTTGGAAGAAATTGCCATTTGGCAATAAGCCCGCCAATGTACAAATAACATTATGTACAAAAAGTTAAATAAAAAAACGCCTAAAAAAAATAAAATAAAGTGGCCACTTAAACCAGCCATTGACAGGTCATAAGCCCTGTAGATGCCTAGACTTCTATATTACCTTCTCTTAAATGTTCTTCACCTCTGTTGTAATATGTTAATATAAACAGCTCCCCAGGGAGTTAAATCCAGTCCTTGTCTACAAAAATTTGGACAAACTCAAAATATTGTTTTTTGGTTTAAGTTTACAGCGATTTAAACGAGCATAAAATAAATAGTCCAGATCTTGTCTCGATGTCCCTTATGCCTGTCAAAGCTTCTTTTTTTTTAAAAATGTTTTAAACTATTATTTTATTGTAATATTTAAACCCTAAAAATTGTATACGTGGACAATGTCCATTAATAAATATATAAATCAGTTATAAAGTAAAAAGGTTGAGGAATCCGCTTTTTAATCCTACAGCTTCGACCCAGGAGAAGGGCCCGGAGGGCAGCGAGGGCGCGGACGTCTTCTTCTTCCCTGACGAGGCGGCCGGCCAGCGGGGAGCGTCGGTCGCCTCCTCCTCCACCGACCTCACGGGGGCCAACTGCGCAGGCTGCGAGCCCGCCTCCGGGGAGTACCTGAGCGACGAGGGGGCGGAGGGGGCGTGGCCTCCCGAGGCGGAGCCTGCGCCTGCCCCGCCCCTGGCCCTCGTGGCGCAGGAACTCGGAGACTACACGGCGAGAAGCCAGTCGGAGGAGCGGCAGGCCAAGAAGGTCGAAGCTGCGAGCGTGAAGAAAACCCGAGTAAGTGTAATTTTAATATTCACTTTACACTGTTACTCTTTTGCATCTGCATAACATCACTTTCATTTGAATGCAATATAAGTCACTGAATGATAATTTTACTGGAGACAATAAAACTCCATAAACCATTAATTTTGTATAAAATTTTGTTTTTTAAAGGTATGAATTTAATACAATACAACAATGTTTGAGTATGTCCAAATGCTTGCAGACTGGCTAGATTTCCTCCCTAGGGAGTTATTCATATTTAAATTTATTATAACAGAGAGGGAAAACATTGTTGAATTAAATGCCCGGTAAAAGAAGAAGTATGAAAATTGGAAAATTGTTTTCAAGCGTTGCCTAGTAGGTGATTTGGTTCAGCCGGATGAATCTCACCCACGTGATAAAGGTTTCAGCTCTTTTGCTTCACAAAAGTCGACAGATGGAAGAGTTGAGGAAATGTGGATGTTCAAACATGGGCAGAATGGTGAATGTTACACAGTGTGTAAAGTGGCCACTTAAACCAGCCAATGACGGGTCATATAATATATCATCTATATTCCTTCAATTCTTTCACCTGTTGATATTTGTGAAGTTAAAGAGCTGAAACCTTTATTTATGCGGGTGAGATTTATCTAATTGAATTATTTCACCTACATACTAGGCAATGCCTGAAAATTTTATTTTTTCAATTTCTATACTTTTTCATGAACCAGGTGGATTTATCAACAATATTTTGAGTTTGTCCAAATTTTGGTGAATGTTACACAGTGTGTAAAGTGGCCACTTTAACCAGCCAATGACAGATCATAAGCCCTTTCGATGTCTAGACTTCTATATTACCTTATCTAAGATGTTCTTCATATCTGTTGTAATATGTTAACTCTTAAAGCGTTGTTTTGTAAAATAATTTGTTATTAAAATTTTCTTGGTTTGACAAAAATAATTTGCTGTTACAGCAGTTAATATACTTCCAGAAATCAGCTTATACAAATATAATAATGTACGAATTGTACATTGGAAAGTTATATCTGTAATAAATGCTTTTAAACGTATTTAATCAGCTGTCCTGAAAAGTGGATGTTTTCAACAAAGGATTGTTTACGCAGCCGCCATCGATATATCCGACATCAGTAGGGACAGCACTATCCTTGTGTTCTATCTCATTAGAATGGCAAGAGCTCCGGGGAGAATACGGACGATGAGTTCTGCATCCTGGGAGAGGAGATCCTCCCGGGCTCGTGCACGGAGCCCGAGGTCCGCTGGCTGACCAGGGAACCGCCCCACATCATCGAGAACCACTTCAGCGTCCCGCTCGGCAAGACCGACCTGCTCAAGCCGCCCAAGAATTTCCCCATGGCTGTGTTGAGGTAACTATAACCCTCGCGCGCTTCTGCTTATAAAGACAAATGAGAGAGAAACATGAAGTTTGCAGCAAAACAATGGGCCTTACTCGGGTCGAAAATCGCCAAATCGATATTAATTTGCATTATCGATTATTTAAAAACATTAAAAATACCCATGTATTAATTCTCTTAAAAAGGTAGAAAATATGTACAGTAAACCCCTGTATTATGTTTTTCAGGGATTAGCAAAAAAGTATTAAACTGAGGAAAACACTAAAGCGAAGAAATGAAAAACTGCAGAAATATTGTAAAAACGGTCATAATTGGGGATTTTTCATAATTTACCTATGATTTCATTTAAAATCAATAATACGATGTTTGTTTTTTTTTAATAAAAAAAAACACTTTAAACAATTTTATGTAGGTACTTAACCTTAAAAACACGAAAATAAAATTTGGAATTTGCATAAAATGCATACAATGATTTTTTCCCTAAATATAAAGAAATTTTATAAATATGGTATCACTTTTTTTAGTATGGCACCACAAAATTTTAACTGTCATTTATATAGCGGCAAAACTGTGTAACACTTTTATGATAACTGTTATATGAAACTATCTTCTTTCCATATTATGTTTATAACTTCAAATAATATTTCTATCGCCGATTTTTCAAACTTTCTGCACCGTAATTTATTGGTGTAAAGACTTTATTCTTCCCAAACATGCGTCAACTGCATGTCACAAATTAGACACTTAAACAAAATGGCCAATTGCACTGCACCTACTTTGAATTTAGTGAGACAATAATTTACACATTTTTTTATTTACCTCGATTTTATTCTCCATTCACGCGGCAGCGCGCAGCTCAGTGTCTTTTGACAGATTGAACGAGTTTCGAATTTTTTAAAATGTAAAACCGGGGTTATGTAAAACATAAAAACCGTTGATTGGGGGGATATTTGAATGAGAATGCATGGAAAAAAATGATACCTAAACATTTTGACGTAAAAAGCGGGAAAACTTAAAATTTAGGAAAGTAAAAACGAGGTTTTACTGTAAATATTTATTTATCATCATCATTCCCTTTCCACAACTAATGGTGCATAGGGCAATCGATTGGTACACTAATCGCTGCATATTTGGATCAATTTTGTTAGATGGAGGTAAGCTGATCAGTCTTACGCATCAGGTACCAGTCCAGGAACCATGAAATATTCTAGTTTGAAAACACCCTTTTAAATAAACATTTTATATCAACCATGTCGGGAATCGAACCCGAGACCTCTTGAATGGCAGGAAAACGCGCTGACCATTACACCACGAGGCCGAAATAGCATAATAAGCAGTTATTACTCTGAGCTATAACCCTATCACCACGGGCCGAGAAAAGCATTTGCTCCATGAGCCACTACTTTCTAATTTGAAATTTATTTTATCTCTTATTTTGTATGGAGGAAGACCAATAACTAATCAGCGTTTTCCCATAGGGGTAGACAGAGGATAGAATGCCACTCTGCTATGTTTTTGCATACAGACCTCATTAATGTTAACATCGAATGTCCTGAACAAGTAGAAGAATTCGTGCATCTGGGAAGCGTGTTCATGAGAGATCAGAGAGTAAAAAAGATGTTGAAAGGAGAGCGAAGGCTTGGCAACTAATAAATGGCACACTAAACACAGTTATTTGATTGTATAAATATCAAGAGAAATCAATTTACTTTAAATCAAGTATGCTACTCAATGTGTCAAACCATTATAGATTACGGAATAATATCATGGGGTGGAGCCAGCAAAAGTGCTATGCATACCTTGGAAATAGTACAAAAGTACATACTCAAGGCTCTGCTCGGGGTCCCTATCAGAACACCCACAACGGAGGTGTTTGCACGAGTAGGTGATCTGGACGTCAGGCAACTGTACGCTAGGGCACTTCTCGTTCACACACATAAAAATGGTGGCAGTAAATATAATACAATCTATGAAACAAGATAAAAAAGAGACAACTATTTGTGCCACCTAAAATGACAACATCGTTTGGTCAGAGGAGTCACATGTACCTTGTTCCTAAAATTTACAACACTCTACCACTTGATTTAAAATTGAATACAAATAAACAGAAATTCAAACTATTTGTTTAAAAATGGCTTCTGGATATGGGTCCCGACTGCCTCGAGATGGTCACCCCACCAAAACAGTTGTCTATTTGAACTCGGAACTATTGTTGCATGTCTGCTATTTATGTTTTATGTTTATATCAATACAGTGTTATCTATTATTTATTTATTATGTACTAGAACATAATATAAAAATAATGTAAATCAATGAAATCAGGTGAGAGTGCAAATCCGAGACAGGTATAATTGATTAGTTTAAGAAAGGGTCACTGAGATGTTGTCATTTTGGTCATGTAGAACGAATGGTAGAACAAATATGTATATGTCGCCGCCAAATAGTTAATTCAGCCACTGAACTGAGCAGCTAAGCTGTTCAATTGTTAGGCCGTTCGTTAAAAAAATTAAGATAACTCAACGCTCAACATTTTGGCTGGTTGAAAGTTAACCCTTTTGAAACGGCCGAACCAAAAGTCACCAGGTTAGGTCAAATTAGGTTTAAAAACCTTAAATTGCCGCTCAGTTCAGTGGATGTGGCTTTAACTATTTGGCGGCTACCTATATATGGCGAGGATTAATGGCAACCAGTTATATGTTAATAATACATATATAATGTACAAATTTCTTACTACTTCAGGTATACACTTCGTGAGATGACAATTGTATGGCACATGTACGGCGGCCACGACTTCGCCCCTCCCCGGGACAGGAGCAAGGAGCCAGTTCCGCGGGGACCCGCCCCCAGGGGAGGCTCTCTGGGGCCCATCAGGAAGGTCACCATAAACGATGATACTCCACCATCTCCTATCTTCAAACAGAGGTAAAATATATTGCGATCTGCCCTTATTTCTTTATTTGCAACGGGCCATTTACAATGGCAGTGTTGTGAGCTTCGGATCAAGAGATATGAGGTTCAAACCCGACTCTTTTTTCTCTCGTCCTTGCCCTTGTGACTGAGGGTAGCGACTGCATTAGATTATTCTTTTTGTGGTCTGCCTCAGGTCGTCCTGTTCCGGGCAGAGCGAAAAGCATCCGTTACCCCAGCGTAAGTTTTATTAAGTCTCCATCGGGTAGGCGAGCGACCTCTGAATCTTTTGGCGATGTGTCCAAAATACTGTAGGATTCACCCGTAACATATAGTTGACAGTCGATCCCCCCAATCTTTAGTTCATTCAATACGGACACATTACATCGCATCGCCATCCACAGAATCTGGAGCATTCTTCTCCAGCGCCACATTCGAAGGCATCGATCTTTTTTCTCTCTGACTCTCTGTGTCAATGTATCTACTCTAGGAATATGGATAAAAACAAAATTCTAAATTCTTTGTATTTTTAGTAATGCTTCGATCCTTCCATATCTTCACAAGTCTACCCATTGCACCTTTAGCCATCGCGATCTGGCTTTTAATTTCTGTCACTTTGTATAGACAGAAAATAAATCTTATTTGAGAAGGAAACGGTTTTTTTAAATCAAAATTGTCATCAGTATCTGGCCGTAAAAAACCAAAAAGTTTAGTGCCATATTTTTTTTTTTCATTTATTTATTGAAATCTACAGTCATATACAATAATAAGGTTATAATATAATAGGTACTTAAAACTAGACTAAAAATGATCTCAAACTTATAATTATCAATATACGGAATGTGACAAAAATAAATGTATATTACACAAGAATAGAATTTGGAAAACTGTAAATAAAATGTTTGTACATAAAATGTTTTACTATTGTAAATTTAAAATAAAATGAAAAAAGAATATTGTATTTACTCATCACTACTCACCCACGGTGACAATGCCCGCACGCTGTCGCTGATTTTCCTTTTGAATTTATTATTATTCAAATTGAAGATATTTATCACATTGGCTCCAATAATATTGTTATACAAGTTGCATATTCTATAAATGCACGAATTTTTTGCTGCATTAGTGTTTACATTGGTGCAGTAAAATAATTTGGTGTGATGGGTACATTTAAGAAGTACATGGAAATGAATTAAACTTAGTAAATTGGGGCAGTCAGTAATGCCATTTAAAAGCTTAAATAGAAACATTAAGTCAGCAATCTGTCGTCTATTATCCAAAGTGTTTATTTTAAAATGTACTCTCGCTTCATTATAATTATTAAATTGGTAATTATTTCTGTATGATAGACATTTAATTAGTTTATTTTGGACTTTTTCTATTTTATATTTGTGATTTTCATAGTATGGGGACCAGATTAAAGTTGAATGTTCAAGCCGATTTCTGACAAATGCATGATACAATTAATGTTTTTTAAAACCCATTAGGGTTATATAAGAAATATTATTAGATCTAGTCATGTTATGTGTTGTCCAGGATGTATAGTCATCATGTGCTTCTTCAGGTTGATTTTTAATTTGTCTCCAGTGTAGTTTTTCAAGTGGTAAGGTAAGTCATTGAAGTGTTTAAGTCCATTGTATAGTACTTTTTCCAGTTCCACATTTTTCTTGCTTTTTTATGTGGTATTTTATTATGTAATTTTGTGTACAATTTTTAATGTTTCAATATTTGTCAATTAAATTTATTTGATTGATTTCATTGAGATTTGGAATCTATTGCAACAGAGAGCGAAAACAATTTTAAGAGAGGAATTTGGAACCTGTAACCTGTCATTGACTGTTTTAAGTGACTTCTTTACTCACGAAGTGCTGAGGAAAGGTTGATGTTGAAACATAAGCAGAATGATAAATGTTACACAGAGAGACGTAGGGAGATTGGAAAAAAAGCTTTCCTGGCTTCGAAACATCCGAGAATGTACCATTATTAGAACTGTGGAGGAGCCGTTTTGCACTGCTCAGGACAGAGAAGCTTTTTTCCAAGTGGTTGTCGATGTCGAGGGGACCCAACATGACACATTAAGAAGAAGAAGAATTTCATCTTAGTTGATATGACTACTTCAGTTCATTTATAGTGACGATTTACTATCATAATTTCAGGGGGGAACGTGACCCGTACAGCGTGATTCCGCAATCTCCTAGCCGCGCGGCCCCCTGGGGGGTGTCCTACCACAAGAGCAGTGACAGCGTGCACACCGAGGGAGGAGGGGCGGCGCACGCCCCGGGCAGAGGACGGCGCCAGGACATCCTCATGGAGCTGCAGCTCAACAAGGTGAGGCCCTTTTGGATGGCCCCCGTCACAGGGCAGAAACAGGGACCCTGGTCATTTTTGCAATATTTTGCATCGGTTTTTGCTATAACTCCGCTCTGTCCATACATACTGTGGATGCGGCACATCCCTTCAAAATCGTAAAAGAATATGTGTTTTACTATCAAAATATAGTATGTGCTGACACGTCTAATTGACCAATTTCATCCGTAATAATTTTTTAATAATTGATAATTCGTGATAACTAATAGAATAGTTGTACCTAGGTGAGATTCCTGCACGAAACGTATCCTGCTGGAGCGAGGGAGGCTTCCCGCCAGACCCTGATCATCTCCTCCGTGGAGATACGAGACCGGCTAGAGTCCAGTCAGATCAACAAGTTTCTGTACCAGTTCACGTCCGAACAGCGGCCCAAGAGGAAACACGCCAACATGGTAACGCACAATTTGGGGAAAATTATTTTTCAAATAGAAATCATAATTAATTCATTACATTGCGAGAAAAATTCATTAGAATTTTAAATGGCTTTTAAGTATCACTCGTCTTTTATTTTCTATAATGTAAAAATCTGACATAATGTCGCCATCTTGGTTTTATCTGTTTTACTCTCTAACTGTGAAGCACTGCTTTATCGACATCGCGGAACGCTGTAAAATTAAAAAATTAAAGGGAATACATTTCAATAAAATAAAATAAATAAAACAACTTTGTTTTTAACCACAATTTTTTTTTTTTTCCACCGACCGGTTTCATTTACATATATCACTAATATGCTGCGATTAGATCAGGAATGAAGCGTCGTATGCACAATCTGTTGTTGGTTAAATGACAAGTCATGTGTTATTTTTAAGGGATCTTTATCTCTCAGTTATCACCTACATTACTAGTCCTACATTGTGTCGGCGTGATACATGAGTTCAACCGTGTCTTCAGGTGGTGGTGAAAGCGGTCCACCTTCGGCCGGAGAGTGGAGCAGCTCCCGAGTGCTGTCTGAAGGTGTCCCTTCTGCCCTTGCGCTTCAATATTGACCAGGATGCTCTGCTCTTCCTCATCTCCTTCTTCACGAGCCTATCGGAGACTGACACTGCAGCGGGTATGCACTTGTTTCACTCGACTAGTTTACTTGCGAACACATGTGGCTCCTCACCAAAAATACTTGCTGTGGATTTATTTACAACTTGAACTATACGACCCCTCGTATAGTTCAAGTTGTAAAAAAAACATACTCAAAAGAAACCAAAATAATATTTTTAAAATTCAATTATTTTATAAAAACCTTTAATCGTCTTTAAAGTAAAAAAGAGTCAGTACATCCCTAAGAACGGTCAGGCAACCATTCTAACAAAAATCATTCTGTAATAAAATTATTTTTACAATTACCGTTTTTATTAAAAATCACCTTAGAGGCATTTATTCATTTAGTTTTGTCATAGCATATTATCACAAATCGTTAGCATAAAAGAGTTTACAGTTTTAACAGATTTTAAATTTAGTTATTTTTTTTTACAGTTTTGTTTAAGGTAACATTTATTTTTTAGCTGAAACTCTGTATTTCAAATTTCCTAATTGATCGCAGATGGGTCCCTCGGCTCGGGGCAGTGGGGCTCGAGCCAGTCCCTGCACAGTCTAGGGGGCTCCCCCCGGCACCCGCCTGCGCCCCCTGTTATGGGGCTCGGCCCCCGAGACCCTGATATCATGGCTACCAGTGACTGCCCCAGTGAGGACGACATGTCTGTGAGAGATGATGGTAACGTACATATATTATATACTTTGTTTCCTGCTCTTGCAAGATAACATGGGATTTGCTTGCCTACTTGAATTAATTCATAACATCTTAAGAACTAATACAAACTACAAAAAAATTTAGAACTGAAACTCACTCTACAGTTTTAAACCCTTGTACCTTGTTGTTGGTTAAATTTTATATCACTAAATTTTATACTCGGTGTGGCTGAGGAAATGATGATAATTTAAGAACTCTGGATTTGATATTTCAAAATATAAAGATTATCTTTCGATTTCCCTGCAGATGATTTAAACCCAATGTTGCGATCCTACGAGGCCGAGAAGCTGGTCTCTGACAACCTGATCCTGTTGGAGGAGGACTGGAAGGGGGGCGCGGTGGGCGGCAGCCGGGGGGGCAGCGTGGGGGGGGGCAGCGCCGGGCGCAGGAGCTCGAGCAGCCTGCCGCGGAGCACGCCGGAACCATCTGATGACGCTCCCGTGTACTTTAGGTCGGTTAACTCTTTTTGTTATTTATATCTAATATTGATATTTTTTGTAGATATTTCTTGATAAAACTTCAAAGTTAATGAATGATTTTTATAAAAATATCAATAAAATTCCTCGATCAAGTTTTACATTGTTTTATTTGACTAACAAGAGCTACTAGCGCGACTAGTGAGCGAACAAACAGAACGCTTAACGTCCTCATTGCGCTGCCAAATGATTAGTATCGCATTTTATATTTGTGAACTCACCGGAAATCAATCCCGTGTATTTAAAACTATCGGTATATATTACAGAAATGTGGTGTTCAGTCCTGAAGTGCCCATCCGATTGGACTACCAGGGCAAGCGAGTGGACCTCACCCACGGTCCCCTTGCTGGCCTCCTCATGGGGCTCGCCCAGCTCAACTGCTCCGAGCTGCGACTTAAGAGGCTGTCCTACAGGTAACGACAATGAGCTCTTTTCAGGTGTGTCGTATAAAATATTCCCTCAAAAATCCATCAGACAAATGCAAGGGCGCTACTCTTTTCTGACATTTAAATTCCATTTTATTTCAGTTAATTTTTATGTTCTGTTTGTATTTGTTGCCATCACTCATGTGGTGCTTACCCTGACTTATTGAGAAGGAATTGACGCCATTATGATTTAGCTGACTGTTGTGTACGCTTCGTGGTGCGTGTTTGAAATGTCTGATAAAATTTAATATTCCACTGCTTGTGAAATAAGGTCTGTAATTAGTGTCCTTTATGCAAAGAACATTTAACCAGTGTACATTCATCGACAGATTTGTGAGGAGTACTGAGAACATATGATAATTGATACAATGGCAAGGAGATGGGTGAGACAGTTCAATTGAGGTCGTGATAATGTGCACGATGACGAGGGAAGTAGGCGGTTCGTTTTACGGAAAGGATATGTTTTTATTTGTATATGATTTTTATTGTTAATTATTATGGCTTGACACAGAGCACAGCCTAAAAAACCTTAATAAGTTCATTAATATTTAAACGAGTGTAATTCTAAATGAATGAATAAATAAATACTTGTTTCAGGATTATGAAGTTATAATTGATCGGAATCCAAATCGCGAAGTCACAATCTTACTGCGTTTATATTAAAATTATCTCGGGTTATATTTAGGGAGAAAAAAAGAGGTGTGAGAGGGAAATATACCCAGTGTACTGGGTTTGAAATAGTTTTCACCAAATTTAAAATCACTTCTACTATGAGATATCGTAATGTTACTAAATTGGTTTTTAGGCACGGTTTATTGGGATTGGATCGATTAATACGCTGGGCGCTTCAGGAGTGGCTGGGAGACATCAAGAGGCATCAACTCCCCGGATTATTGGGCGGAGTTGGACCCATGTCCTCTTTACTACAACTGTGTAAGCTATTTTTTCACTATAATGTGTTCTTCTTTATGTACCCTGTATATTTTTGCTGCCCTCAACTAATCATATCGACGTGCGCTACGTAAAGTCCTCTATCTGCAAATCTTTTACATGCTTTGCGGGAGAGAGCTTGAAAGGTTTTTTTCATCATATATTTTTTTATTAATTAACATTTGTATCTGATTTCATATGTATTTAAATTATGTGTCTTCATATTAATTTTTTGTTTTTATGTTTAAAGAAAAAGAATGTAATATCATAACGTAAAAATAAATTCAGATCCTCAACAATGTAGTTAATGTACTTTATGTAAAACACGTCAATATCGCATATGTAATACATCGTCAAGTTCATGTGGACGTTTAAAAAAATATGTCAATAATAAGCTTTACAGGAAAACAATAAACGCTTTTTTAATAAGTTCAAATTGACAATTATATATAATATAATAAATGACTAAACACTTAAAATAAACTGCATTTACATGATTTAGATCAAAATTTGCCTATTTCTTATGATAAGTCAAATCCAACAATTTATCTACAATTTTTTTTAAAATAGTCCCTTGACTAAATTTAATAGATTTTAACGGCTATTCAGAAACACAATGAGTTTTTCTGGGCTATTATGCCATGTGTGATTCGCACACTTCAAATAGCATTATAGCATCCATCATCAGGGTTGATGTTTATGTAATTTATTGAAATCATCAATCTATAAGAGATATGAATTAATTTTACGTATCCACATTTTGATTATGTTCTATAATTAGTTTGTTAACTAACTAGAACAACTTTTGCACGGATCTGATGATATATTTGACTACATATTTGTTTTCCTTTAGTTCAAGGTATCCGTGACCTATTCTGGCTGCCCATCGAGCAGTACCAGCGCGATGGCCGTCTGGTGAGGGGACTCCAGCGAGGTGCTTCCTCCTTCACCACCTCCACGGCTATGGCGGCTCTGGACATCACAGCCAGAATCATCCATCTTATTCAGGTGTGTGCATTACAGCCTGTTTGCTCTATTCTCGCACCTTAACTTCGTGTTTAGATGCCTATATTCCCTCATGTTAGAATAGAATGCATAAATGTTTGGATTTCTGGCTCCTACTTGCATTGAAAATTATAGTTTTACTATCAAGTGTTTTGCTTTAGATAATGAGGAAGTTCAGTGGTTTTTAAAAAAAAAATTATTTGTTAATAGACTGTTAAACTAAGCCAATTTTTTTTTTTTAAATTTTATATATCGTATTATCGGCGCTACGATTTTTCAAAGTTTTGTATTTCTGAAATAACTCCCCGTGTAACGTCAGAGGTTCATTTCCGCTTATTCTCATTCAGTTCTTCCCATTGGTCCAGAAGCGACAAGCATACCGGAAATCTTCCATAGCTCTCAGATAATAGGTCGATTCACATGAACCAGTGACGTCATTTAAAGTAGTGCGTTTTTATCAAAATATTTTTTATTATTTTTTCTGTACATTTTCAAGAAACTTTGCGGTACAATTTAATGCTCTAATTTTTACCCCACGTAAGAAAACATTTTTTGTATCCAATTTCCCGTAGGGCTGAAGTTCCTCATTATTTACAGGTAGGAGCTATATTACCACACGTCTTGCATCCACAGAGCACATGGACACATGGAATTCCGGCTTCTGTTTACAGTTCAAATAGTTATTCTCAATCAAATTCATTTACAGAGATAGAAGTTGGTTTATTACAAGTCTTCTATCATCCATCTAGAGTACACATATATCCATACTACCGGAACTAGACATAAGAACAAGACTAACATCCATGTACGAGAAAAGAATCCTGCAGTTCTTTGGACATATTTCCAGGGGGAACTCTGATAGTTTGGAGAAAACTATCCTTCTGGAAAATGACCAACGGACAGGGTCGCGTGAATGTCAACCGACAAGATAGAGACTGACAGATTCCTACAGAACAGCACATGACTGTTCCAGGTGGAGGGATACTGTCCACGGATGAGCCATGGCTGGAGTCGCAAACACGAGGCACGGATTGAAGAGATCATCTATCTACATAACTTGAGTATCGGTTTTCAGGATCGTCGCTGGATCGCGTCCAATTACACCTCAACATACTGGAATTATTTGCCTAATATAGTTGTAGATTCCACTATAAATTATTTTGGAAACTGATTGAATCCTTTTCTAGAGATTGAATACTGCGGGCAAAATGTCTTAACAAACTTAGTCACCCGGCAAAAGCTCCTTGGCTGTTATCAATGTAATTATAATATGATGATTGACTTGAATGATTTGCAGGCAACGGCTGAAACAGCTTACGATATGGTGTCTCCCCACCCGGGGCTTCGGGGGGTCCGGCGCAGGAGGAGGGGACGCCCTCACCAGCCACAGGATATTCGGGAAGGAGTCACTAACGCTTACCACATCGTAAGAGAGGTGAGCATCATATCCCACATTTTGTATTTATTTAACACATTTTGTGGTCTTGAGAAAAAGATTTCTCTCTTTTTTTAAGTACCCAATGCTTCTCGCTACTATCTGTAGCCCTTTAATAGGTCCTGTCGGATATACAGTGGCTTCAAAAATTAATTTTAACTCTATTTATTTCACACTCTTTGTTTAAGCTAGCTCTGAATTTAATTCTTGCGAAAAAATAGAAATGAATATATTTGAAAAAAAAAAAAACACGGAAAATTAATTTACCAACAGATTTATTTAAAATAAAAAACGTTTTATAAGTAATTTTGTGAGTATAAATTTTTTTCTTCGTGTGGCGTTTTTTAAAACACAATCCTGGATGCAGGCCAGGTTTCTGTGAACTTGTTCTGCAAAACCACACCGTTTCTTTTCTCCTTTCCTTTTTATTTTGATTACTGCGCAGTCCTTAAATTCACTTTTCTCTCTCTTGACTTAGAAGTGTGACTTTCCCTCTTACATCGCCGTCAAAAAAAATATTTTGAGAATTCTTATTATTAACTTATCAGAATATATTGAGTTTTTCTACTGACATTTCTTGGTGGAACTGCATTTTCATTATAATAATAAAACTATAAAGTATTTTTATTATAATAATTAACTTATCAGTAAAATAGATGGTTAGACGACAGGAAATTTCTTCTATCGAAATATTGTGGTTTTCCATATTATATAAGCGGCCGTGTAATTGTCCTCAGGGCCTGAACGAGACGGCCACGGCGCTGGCGCAAGTGGCCGTGTCGGAGCGCGCGGCGCGCGGTTACTCGGGCGCAGTGGGCGGCGTGCTGCGCCAGCTGCCGCCCACGGCGCTGGCGCCCCTGCTGTTGGCCTCGGCCGCCGCGGCGCGCGTGCTCGGCGGCGTGCGCGCCTCGCTGCAGGCCCCCGAGGAGCAGAGGGACAAGTGGAGGCACCCCTAGGGCTAGCGAGCGCTAGGACTGACCTCTCGATGCCAACAAATACAGAGACATGGGCTTTTAACCCTTTACGGCGCTAGTTTGTCCAGACGATACGTCGAAAACTACTTAGTCACTGATGGAAATATTAAGTTATGTAAAGCTTACCACCGTGCATTTGTAAGGTGGCATATCGTCGGTTATTCTGCGACACCTTGTAACCTCAATTCTTTTACAAAAATGTTTTCACAGCATACATTTGTTCTACAGACTAAGAGCCATAAGTTTCAAAATATTGACATTTTTACTCTAAATAATGATAATTATTCTAATACCCCAGCTGTATTTTTGATGGATAAAAATCATAAGTAAAATAAACAGAACAGTTTTTAGATTCCCCTTTAAAAAAAACTTTGTGAATTTGAGATAATTGAACAATCCAGCATTCAACCGGGTGGAAAAAGCCAAATTTTCTGCAATCTAAATAATTATAAATAGCGTTTTAATTTTCTATAATTTTCATTAGCATTCAAATTCTGTAAATATTATTTTGGCTTATGTCTTTTAGTGGTCTTTTTTACTGACATTCCACTGATCAATTCGGTGTCCACTTGTCCAAATGAAGATGCTGTCCGAAATGTC
Source organism: Micrasema longulum (assembly GCF_059751315.1). Classification (NCBI taxonomy): domain Eukaryota; kingdom Metazoa; phylum Arthropoda; class Insecta; order Trichoptera; family Brachycentridae; genus Micrasema; species Micrasema longulum. The sequence continues at coordinate 150,654 of NW_028277513.1, forward strand.
GGCAACGAGCTCGTAACAGAACACTCCATAACTATCTGAGTAACTTTAATTCTATCAGTGTCTTTTTTCTGTTTTTTTTGTCGGCTGCATCAGATATTTTCAACATCTTTGAGGTGGGTACTGACCGGCGTTACAGGGCGTAATGTAAAATGTTACCAAGCAAGCATTCGTGCAGTCAGTGCGGGGAAACTAGCGAGCAGCGAGCCGCTCGTCGCTCGCTCCAGTGCTCCACCCGGCTGTCTGTTTTTCGGCGAATCTTTCGAGTGTTATGCGATTCAGTCAGTACGCCGCGGCGAGTCTTGACTGCGAGTGGGATCGGATCTGGAGCACGGAAGAGCAACGAGCATGTTACACGTTTTTAAAGCAAACGGCGTTACGTACATGCTCACTGCGAACGTTACATTAGATCGCGTAACACCGGTCAGTACCCACCTTTGTAAATAAAATGCAAAGGCAAAATTATATTTATTATAGATTTATTTTAATGTATATGGTACAATAAGATGTAGGTTTTATATTTAATCGACAATGCTAGCCGATGTGTTGAGTTTGCTAGCGTTTACTACTAGAAATAATCAAAGATGTTATGTTTTCTCGCGATGATCAACCATCATTCATATAAACCTGGGTAATGTATGTATGTGAGTATGATAAAAAGCAAAACTTTTCCTAGTCAAAAGGGTTTTTAAGCTAAATAGACATTTTCTATATCAAAAATAGGCACTACATAATGCACACACGATGCAAGATTGTTTTAAAACTGGTGCAGTGACCATAATATTATGAAATATTTAGTTATCGAATTTTTGTAAAATGACAAATTTTATCTGTAAATAGATAAACATAATTTAGTGTTAAGAAATTCACATCGATGCAATAAACATATCTTTAGTTTTAACAAAATTATTTGAATGTCAATCATATTTGATGTTTTTTTTTTGTCTTTGGATAAAAAAATATCCACTAAGTATTTGCAGCGAATAAAATGTTTGCTTATTTTCTTTTGTGACTTATTGATATTTCAAATAATTCATGTTTCAGTTTCCTGTGTTTAGTTTTTATACTGTTTTTGTGCTGTGTTTTTAGTTCCAAATAGGTAAGTGATAAATTTAAATATACGTAGATATGTTTTTATTACACTATTTGAAAATGTAATAGATTTTATTCAAGTCCTATACAAGCAAAACAGTGGAATATGATATTGTACATACAAAAAATTGACAAGAAACAAAATCTTCCATGTTCTCACTCTAACGGCGATAACTTATAATTTTTGTGAATTTGTAAACAATTAAGATAACTGACCACAGTTTTATAATAATTGACAATAAATCTTTTTTTAAATAACTAATAGATTTGTTTTAAAACTGAATACTTCTAATTCTTTTTAACAACAAACGATCCGTATTTTCCTATTGATTTTAGATAATGTCTGTAATTATTTTTATTCGTAGCTAGTTCGTTAATGTAGTGCCAATTTATACAGTATGGTTTTATATTTTATGAAATCCTCGAGTATCGGATACTCAAAAAGTCTTTCTTATAATAAATTATGTAGTAATAAGTATGTACCTATTGTTTTTCATTCATTTATATGTACATAAAAAATACAATGTTTAGTTTGTATGACTGCTGCATTTTATTAAAAATGTAATTAATATGTAATTTTATCAAATTTCATATTTTCAGCTAGGTATATTGACAATATATAAAATGGGTGAAGTCTTTGGCTGCTATTAACCTAATTTGATGTTTTTACACAGTGCATTATCACAAAACCAAATTGTGTTTTTTTTTGCATAGTCTCGTGAAACGTTGTTTAATAGTAGCGAAATAACAATCAACATCTCGCCTAAAAAATGTAAATAAATAAATTACTCAAAATTCTTATAATTGAACTACTTACCTTATTACGCGGTTAGACCTTATTAATATAAAGACATAGTTGAATTTTTGTTTTGACCATTTCATCTTTTTTTCGCCGCGGATGAATGATTCAAATTAGAAATTATATGTTGTTTAAAGAAAACTTTGTGGCCATAAAATATTGTAAAACTAAATACAATTAGTTAAATTTATATTTTGATTTGTCCAACACTCGTTTTTCATACATATGATATTGTGTATGGTGTGTCTTGAGATATATTTTTATACTTTGCATGCAATATTTGCAAATAAAAGAATGAAATAAATAATGTTTTATTATTACTAACATAAATAATAAAAGGAAAAATAATATAAAAGAATAAGGCTGTGTTTAATATTATTTTTTTTATTCTATAAAAACTAATAACAAATTAATAGTAATACATACAATATCATCATCTTTAACATTCTTTTCACATGCGCAAAATGAAAATTTAATCAGTTGCCCAATTAAAAAACACCATAATATGTATTTACTAATTTCGCAAGAAACCTCTTTGCAGTTTTTTTTTTTTTTATAAAATCAGATGTTTTATGATTATACTCAAATGCATAAAATCAATATATTTTTTGTATAAAATAAAAGACATTGCATTGTTAAATAGAAATATATATTCCTATCACAAATACAATATTTTACTGGGAGTAAAAACAAAATATTCGTTAGGTTAGGTTACGATAGTAATTTTCATAGACAAAATACATACTCTACAATGAATGGTGCTCAATTAGATGTGCAATATCTTCAGAATTTCAAATCTCCTTGAATGAACTTTTCCCTCAGGTTACGGCCAAAATTATTGAGATTGGGCTTTAGTTGTTACTATTTCAAAACAGCTATATTTTTTTGTACTACAACAGACCGGAGGCCTAATTACAGTGGTGAATATCCAGGCTTGAAAAAAATCACATTGAATTTTTGTCTCTTACAATCTCACCGGGAATCAAACGCGATTGGTGGGTTGGCTTTCCGGAAACCGAAAATCTATCATTGGTTGATTTAGAAGGACTTGTGCATTTTCATACATTTTAGAGAAACTTCGCTGTACAATTAAATGCTCTAATTTTTACTGCGCATAAGAAAACATTTTTACATTCATTTTCCCATGGCGCTGAACTTCCTTTTTTGTAAAAATAATTCCAATTCTGTGATATAAATCCGTTGATTTTATAAATGACATAAAAGAGGGCTCGAGCGATTAGTTGGCTCATATGGTGGGGCTTAAAATTCTGAGAAAAGTGATACATGTACATAACTCAATTTCTGCTATTGGACCCTCATTTAGCCCTTTTACCCTCGATATATTCCGTTGACACTTGATAATATTCGAAGATAAGTATCACGTAAGACTACCATATTATGCTCCATAAGTGATTGTAATGAACTTTATTCCGAATTCTAAAATATCTTACTTGACTCAAAACACTATTTCTTTACTTCTGATGAAGGATGCGATATGAGCCTGTTTTTACTCCCCCTAATCACGCATGTAATTCATTTTCAGTATCCGCAGACCGTTCTGTCATCGTGTCTATATCCCTTAATTGTACGACTAGGCAATAATGGAAATTCTATTGGTCAGGTTTGTCGGGATACCGCTCTGACAGAAAACTGCGAAGTTCTCCGTGTTCTGACATCATTTCCATCCTGACTTTCTCGTGATTTCTTCTCATCTCGAACTTTTTGAGATAGATGTTCCAGTGCGGCAATTTGGTGTAGAACGGAGGAAACTTCCTCCTCTTCTCCATGACCTGGTTGTTTAGAGCGTAGCGCGTAAAGTCCAGATCTTCGCTCCTCGGGATCTCCTTCCTAGTGCGCACCGTCTTGGGGGACGCCACCACCTTGGGGAAGTTATCATATTCCTTCTTGAACTCCACCAAGTGTAACTGTTTCTCCTCCGCAAGCTGTTGGTGAGATTTCTGGAATATTTACAAAAGAACCGCACTTAAGTAAAAGATCTAATCAATAATTTATGTTTTTCGTTGATAATTATTGTTTTTTGTAGACGTAAATTATTGATTAAACTGTATAGCCAATAATTTTTATACAAAATATAAAATTCCGTCAAGATTGTATTTCATAGTACAGTAGAACTATGTTTATCCGAACTCCAGTCTTCCGAATTGACAAATATCCGGATCGTTATCAGGAAATAAAAAATAAATGAGAAGTTTTTAATTAAAATATAATTGCGCAATTAACTTTGCCGGACGTGTTAAAGTAAGTTTTTAATGTGATTCCAATTTGCTGTTTCATTTCAAACAGTCTGGTACTCATTCTTTCACACAGAAAAACTAACTTAACAATCGAAAATTTATTAATTATTTTTATGCCAAATTGCTTAATACGCTTCCGTATAAAATTGGGCTAGCTGATAACAGAAAATATTTCAAAGGAGAAATCAAAATCTGAATAAAATAAAAAATTGAATGACATGTAAAATATGTAAATTAAACTTTGAACACTGTTCACTGTACAGTCCTCTTTAAAATGGGTTTCCCCAGTGAGAAGGACTCAATTTTGTATAAAATATAATTTATACAATATAATAATAAATCGGAGTATAAGTCAGATCAGAGAGTTAAGTATAACTGATAAGATTAAGAAAGGATCTCTGAGATGGTTCGATCGTGTAGAACGAATGGACGACGAAAGAATGGTAAAACAAGTATGTATGGTGAAAATGAATGGTAACGTGGGACGAGGACGACCAAAGAAGTCGTGGCATGATCAGATAAACCAAAATCTTAAGTCTGGTCATGTCAAAAGCAAACAAAACCAAAGGGCATGTATGACAAGATGTACGGATGTGGAAGAAGCTAGGAATATATGCCAGGATAGACGTTTGTGGCGGTCCATTCTCTCTGCCTACCCCTACGGAGAAATGGCGTGATGGTAGTAGTAGTAATAATAAAAAAATAAATCTAACCAACAAAACACATCGGTGGTAAAAACTAAAGTTAGACATCGTCGGTGATACTGCAAAACAGCGTAACTATCAGTTGAATTTTTTGGCAGGGGATCCTAAAAAGCGTTCTGTTAATATATAATCTTACGATTTTCATCAACCAGAAATACTGCTGGAGTAACAGAAAAACTATCATTGTTTAGAGTAAAAATAGTAATAATTAAGAACGGACTGCTCTTGGCCCCTATAACGAATTTATTTCAGTAAAATATACAGGTTACGCATATTGCAATATCACCAACGATATGCACAATAAACTTGGTAACACTGATAAGAAAGTTTGATTATTTCACAATAATTAATTATAACATGTTACAAAGTGTATGGCGATTCAACCGGTGAAATCCTCTTTTCTAATTTCTGATGTGGAAGACGAAAGAATTGGAGAAATATATTTGTTCAAAATAAAACTAAATCAAGAAGTTTTATTAGTCATCATTATTTCCATATCTGCACCTAGTGGTGCATAGGGCACTCTTGGATAAAGTTGCTGATGACACATCCAGACTTAGAAGAAAATTATAAAGGCAGCGATTTGATTTTCTAAGAGCAAGTCGCATAAATCAAAGTTTTTTTATTAGTGTACACGGCACTTTTGTAAACATAAACATAAGTACATGAAACATAACACTGTTCTATTATAAATTGTGAAATAATACAATATAGTTAAACATATTACACAGTTGTTTTATACATTGTACTATATGATAATAATATGCGATACATTGTATTTAACATACTTGGGTAAAAAAAATAATAAAGATAACGCGGTCAATTAGAAATGGAAAAAATCCTAAATTCCTTTTTTTTGCACCACAACGGGCTGGGAGGCCCAATTACAGTTGTGAATTACATCACAGAACACCCAGGATTGAGAAAAATCACTTTTTTTTGTGTGAGAACCAGGAATCGAACCCGGAACCTACCGTGCGTGAGTCAAGCGTCTTGACTACTTAATTAATTATTAATTAATAATTGATTAATTATTTTAATTTGTTGGTATTGTTGCAATGTCTTGATATTTAATATCCTGGGTAAAATACAATCTATCTCATGCTAAGAGCTCAGGGGTTAACAACAATTTAAAAAATGAAATATAATAAAAAACAATAAAATAATTAACCTTTTTAAACAATTAAGTGAAAAAAATATTTATTTATACATTTCTTTTTCTCTTTGTACAAATTAACATAAATATTTAAACAGCAGTCAGAATCCTGAACTGTTTATTTAATAGCAAGTTTAAACTTGATTTGGCTAGTGTAAAAAATGTCAATACAACTGATCTAGTTCCCTAGACTGTGCAATCTTGGAATAGGTGAATTAATAGTATAATTAGTAGCAGCAATGTCTATATAAAATGGCACATTACGGACGAAATAAGCGGGTACCTGCTGTAATAAACCGATGAAGAAAGCCTTGATAATATTCTGCAGGTTCAGGGAGCCCTCCACTTTAGCGTGCAGATCCTTGATGCCGACCATCTTGCAGATTTCCTTGATGGCGCGGTGGCACTGGAGTCCGTATCCTTCGGCTTGCTTATACGCGAATATCTTGGTCTTCCCAAATTGAGCAAAGAAGTCGTGGTAAACTGAAATGTAAATGAATATAAGTGAACATGGAATTGTATTTTGATAAAGGGTGTGAATAAATAAATAAATATGTACATGAACATTTGGTCGTCAAAAAGAATTGTTCGCATTGGATACCGCATAATTGACAATTACTCAAAAAAAGGCTCGTGTTGATTGGTGCACATAAATGTTTAAAAAACTCAATTGCGGCGCTTCCAAAGACATCTATAAAATCGTGACAAGCGACGATTCATGGATCTATGCATATGAACTCGAAACTAAACAACAATCGACTGTATGGGTCTTTCAAAATGAGCCAAATCCAACGAAAGTTGTTCGCGCACGAAGCACTTCGAAGCAAATGGTCGCCTGTTTTTTCGGAATAACTGGACATGTTGCCACCGTTCCATTAGAGCAACGTAGAACGGTCAATTCTGAATGATACACCACCATTTGTTTGCCAGAAGTGTTCGGAAAAATAAGGAAAACCAATTGCAGAAGACGAATCATTCTCCACCACGACAATGTAAGCTGTCACACATCAGCTCAAACAAGTGAATTTTTGAGTATTCAAAACATCAAATTCATGGATCATCCGCCGTACAGTCCTGATTCGGCACCTAATGATTTTTTCTTATTCTCGCATATCAAAAATAAATTGCGAGGTCAACGTCTGAAGAAGCAGTTGATACGTTCAAATTATGTTTTTTGGAGGTACCTAAATCAGAGTGGAAAAAGTGGTATGAAAAATGGTTCAAACGCAAGCAAAAGTATATTGATCTTCAAGGAGAATATTTTGAAAAACAATGTAGCCATTTTCGATGATAAATATTTTTTTTTACTTGTCTATCTCAGAACTTGAGTAGTAACCATCGTATAAAGAAGTTTAGCAAAAAAAAACAATTACAAAGAATGTTGAAGTTGATAGAATGTAGCGCTTATTTTTTTTTTCTTTTGTTTGGAAATTTACTAAATTATTCATTTGAATTTTACATCTTTTTTGTAAGATAAATTTATCATAATAGTTGGATAATTTATATAGCGCCTTTTTTGTGAAAATCACCTGATAAATGTTTATATTTTAAAAGAAAATTCCGAAGATGTGGATTAAGTGTATATTTTTATTTTACTTTTTATTTATTTATTTAATGCACAAAATACACAATTTTACATAGACACAATTATATGTTTTTTATGTCCCGACTTGTTAGAAAATTCCGTGTTAAGTCGGGACTCTTCGGTATATAAATCAAAAATATTTATTTACATATTAAAACAATAAACAGGTAATTAAAACAATATGCATATATAACTGACCAGTGTGATTATTGTAGAGGTCAACCATGATAAGTTTCTGTGCCGCCCGGTTCTTGGCCTTCCTCAGGGCTGCGGTCCCCATCCGCCCCTTGCCCCCGGCGAAACCCGCTAGGCCCTTCTTGTTACCCGTTACCACCTGCAATCATCACACAATCCTCGAGGTTTCACTAAACTTTTTCGACGACAAAAATTACAATCAATTTGAATTCAGTGTGTGAAAAAAGTTTTTTTTGTGTGTGTGTGTTTTTAATTTTCTTTGTCGTGCGTTCATTAGCAACCCTCAAACACACAGAAGTATTCTATGAGATATTTTATTTCTAACTAACTAATATTTTTAGTATATTCTAAATGAAAATATTTTATGATTATAAAAGTGAATTTCTTTTTTAATCTTCTGTTTTTTATGTAATTATTACATGCATATATCGCACATTTAGAACGAAAATGACTGAACTTAAAAAAACCTTAAAATGAGTTATGATCATAAAACGACTTGAACATTATCCATCTTTCTGCATAAAAAAAAGTGCAACATTCGGGTGGGAATAGGACAAAACCGTTACATCGGTCTCTTTGTTACTCAGAGAATTTAGGTTCCGTGTCAGTACGGAAGCGACTCTATTAGTGTTGTGTTTATATAGCTGGGTGAAGGACGCAACGCTGACAAACATATAGTGACGAAATACCGTTGATGTGGTTTTATTTTGATACTTTCTCTAACCCAACTTGATTTCCAGTTTTTAGCGTGAATTATTTGCAACTTGTTGAAAATGGTCACCAAAATTGAAGTATTTGGGTAAATTATAAGAACACAAATATATCTTTTTAAATAAGATATTAACCGAGGCGTTTTTATTGATATTTTTACTAAAATCATTAACTAAGGAGTTTTATAAAAAAAAACAAAAATACAATTATCAAATATAAATAGGTACAAGTTAATCTAATAATTGTCAATCCACTATAATTTTACCGTGCCATTAAGATTAAGATGATATGTGTAAAATTGGCTATTTTCAGTCAGATATCACGCAACTGGTTTGTTTATTTGGAAGTTCTTGTAATAATGAACAGACTTTAGGTTTATTATCTTTGAAAAAAAACATATTTTATTAGGTTTGTGAGACGTAAACCAGCACAAAATAAGTGTCCTAGAGAGTTAATCATAGACCATAGACTCGGCGATTGAAACATGAAAAGTAAGTGTTCTGTGACTCACCACTGCGGATAATATTCTCCGTCTCCCCAGTCCACCTCGCATAATAAGGAGAGATTTAAATTCTAAAATTATCGTGTCGAAGCCTTCGAAATTGTCTGAAAAAATATAAACATTATATAACAGGTATAACCGTACCCGTGGCCAGCTTTACGAAAAATACTCTGGGATACAAATCACCTTCTGCAATAGGGTCCGGTGGCCCGATACTTCTTCCAGGAAGCTTGGCTCCAGACCAGCCCCTCTCTATAGGACTCAGTTTTAACCTTCGGAATCCCCCCATGGAATCTCGTAATTTGATTAATTTGTTCATTCTGCAAAAATTTATAACACTTTTGTAACAGGGCTATATTTTTACTTAAAACAATATCGTCCACCCAACCAAAAAACAGATTGGTCACAATTTGTACTTTTAAAATATATTAATACAATAAATTTAATAACAAAATCACTTTGGTTATAAACATTAAATGATGAAGAATTTAGGATCAATGAAAATCGCAGATCATGAAATAATAAAAAACAAATTATTCGAGGTAAGAGCGAATGTAAAAAAAATGTGCAAAAAGGAAAATTATCTTAATTGCTGCCATTTATTCACACCCAATGATGCATAGGGCACTGCATCGGTACACCAAATACAGCCCACTTCCATCATTTTAACATAAAACAATTTGGGCATTTAAATATTGCATTAAAATTGTATTTTTTTAAGGAATAACCCACCAAGCCTCTATTTTGAGGCTTGTCAGTGGGTGGGATAGAAGGGATTTTGAAGGAGGTAATGAAAAATACACCACAACACCGACCAACTGAGAAAAAAATCTTTCTTGGATTTTTTTTCTTGCAACTGGGGGGAATCGAACCCGCGACGCCAGTTTCACTGCTGGCCGTCTAACCAACTGCGCCACAACGCCGGCATTTATGCGCCATTTTTCATGGCCATTTAAAATTAGTCCTTAATAATTAGAAAACTAACAATATTGTGATAGAGCAGGGAACGACCCTCGGACCTCCAGTTTGGAATTTGTAACACCATCACAGGACCACAAGCCAAATCAATATCTATTCTCCTGAATATTATTAAGAGGACCCGGATTTTAAACATAGTTAAAAGTTTGAAAAAAGACTTTCAATTAACTTATTTTTAAAGTAATCTGCATTAACCTTACAAAATTAAACTACTTTATTACTTTCTATTTCTTGTTTATATGGATAGTCACCTTTCCGGATCTTCGGGAAGTTTTTGCTGTTTGACTAGTTCTCTTCCCCGGATCACGGGAGAAGACAAACCGGGCCAAATGATGTTTTCCTTTCCGAATCCTATTATTTGTCCTTTATTTAAATCTTTCGCTCTTCTGCTCCCCGCACCCCTCCCTCTGCCTTTCTTAGCACCGGCATTACTTACGGATGTAACGCTCTTCCATAGTTTTTCCGCAGGTACTACAAATTTAATAAATGTGACAAACATTGATATATTGGTTTTGTATTTTTAGTGGTCAAGAACGACATAACCTCAAAAGACTTACACTTATTAAAAAAACTGGTATATCGAACAATATTTAAATTGTGATCACTCCTTTGAACTGAATCATAGTGCGAAATTTTGTGACTTAAAGATATAGTACTACAACTGAGCGACAGACTTTGAAAAGGTTTTGTTAAACTTTTGCAAAGCGCAGCCGCCCTGAGAGCCATTTTCAAATTTTCTAAAATTTCTATTTTTTTTGATTTTTCACAATCTGAATTTCATAGATTGTAGAGAAAATAAAGACTAATCTGTGATATAGACAACATAGAAATCCCGTAGACTATATTTTTTAAAAATACTGTGGATGTATGGGGAAAATATTCCTGCCCAATAGCAACCCTAAAATACTAGTACCTTACGACTACATTTTTGTTCGTAACTAACCAACCCTAAATAATCATGCTACCGTTCTGCACTACCATATTTATGCAGAATGCGCATTGGGCATTCCTGTTATGATTTTCACCTATTCAGAATCCATGTTCGGGGCTCTGCCATGTGCGAACGTCAGTTTGAGGGGGAAGATTTAAACCATGTTTTTTAGATGCCCCATAAACGATTAGTATCCTTAGTTCCTATTCGACCTCTCATTGGAGACATCGACATTCTTATTGAAGAACATCCCATACCCTTACTTTATTTTAACTCTCCTGTCCCTACTCCATAAACATGAATTAAAATGTTCATGTTAATGTTTAGTTATAAACTGTATCAATTTGTGAATTTTATGTTACAAATACTAATACACTAACAGATATGTAAATTTAGACCAGGGACGAAGGAGCATATGAAGCAAGTGAGGCTGAGCCTAACTAAGAAATCATTGCTATTTAACAGTACCTAATATGTATTTTAATTCGCATTATATCAACACCTTATGAAGATAAAAAAACTAGCAACCAATATAAAAATGCTCAAAGATGCCTTCAAACGTAGTCCGTACTGTGTTATTTACTATAAGTACACACTTAACATTTGCGCATATTATACTTACCCTTAAAATCTGAGCTTCTCTAGAAATTTGGTATTAAAGACGCGACTGATTTAGACACTGTCTAGAACATTCCAGAAAAGAGGTGAAAGAGCCAATAAACAAAGAAGTTGAAATTTTTAACTGTTTTTTTTTATTAAATAACTCAAAAATAATTTATGATTATTTTTTAAGAATGAAATTGTTCCTTTTAAAGGACTTTTTTACTTCACAAAGAAATCTAACAAATAAAAGAAATATTGATATTTTTTATAGAGTTTGCCATTTGTATTTGTAGCCCCTCGTAGAAAATTTTGACAACTGTACGTGGCCGCTGACAATTATTTTGCGGCACTGAATTCTCATTTGTTATTGGATTGTATTTAAATTTATTTGAGTATATTCACTTTGATGGAAGTAAAGACCCTTTCATATTTATTATAAATTGTCAAAATGGGTTTATGCAAATGTCCAAAAAGGCGTGTCACCAATCAGTTTTGCTTTGAACACCGCGTCAATGTCTGCGAATATTGTATGGTCACTAATCATCCCAAGGTTTGCTTTTAACTATCACCCTTATAATAGTCTAAATCTCATGGAAAGTTTAATAATGGACATGTTTTTTGTTTATTTTAGTGCATAGTGCAATCTTACCTTCAATGGTTACAAGACAGCGATTATAATCCGATATGTGAAATTTGCACGAAAACGTTAGAAAATGAAGAATGTATACGACTCACTTGTTATCGTAAGTTATATTCATACACCCGCAACTATCACTTCTAACAAAACCCTAATAACTTATTCTATTTTATTGTGAATAAAATAATTTGAAGAATGTGACATGATGGAGTAATATTGAATATAGATCACCGGGTTTCGGTCCCGTAACCACAGATTATATAGTACAAGTAACTGGTGTCGCAGACTCCGGGATTAGATCACTCTACCACGACTTGATTCCCATGTTCTAATAGTGAATTATTTAAAACTCTTTGAAAATTGTCCCCGAAATTGAAGTACAGGTAAACGTCGTTTTTCGCCGGGGCTCCATTTCGAGAGACACCGGCGTAAAAAAAACCGGCGAAAAAGGAACACAAATAAAATGGAAATGGAAGATATAAGGTTAGGTTCCATGTCAAAATTCTAAGAGCAATCTAACATGTTTATTTAATACATATCCAAAATAAATTATAAATGTATTCAATAAATACAGTTTAAATTCCTTTTCAAAATAAATTATAATCCCTTGATATAAATAATGAATTTTTTATAATAAATACTAACTCTCCATTTCGTCAGTACTAAATTAAATTCTAACACTTTTTTTAAAAAAGCATCCAATTTTATTTACTTTGATTGTTGCTTCCTTTCTTGCAGAACCATAGCCCAAACTACAAATATTTTAATATTCTTTTAATTTTAATAATAATAAAATAAAAAATATAATCATACCTTTTTATTTTTCTTAAAAACAAAACAAAAACCAAGACGGAAACAATTTCACACACACAACAGGCTGCTCGCATACACGGTATTGGAATAAAACAATATGTAAAAATGTGTCTGCTATTAGAATTACGGCACCTACTGTCGTCTGGTGTCGGCCGAACCGGGGAATCCCACGCCGGCACCAATCAGCGTAATTGTAAATCGGCGTAAATCGAACCGGCACAAAACGACGTTTACCTGTACTTCGGTAATATAAGAATGCAAATCGAAAGTTTGCACGAAATTGCATTTGTTTAAGCAAGTCACTATTCACTAATTTATGGGCATTTTTACAAATTACTATACTTATTCTTGGTACTAAACATGGATAATGGAATGACGTGCTCTATACTAGAGTATCATATATATTAGTTAGTTATTTGACAAAGTATTTAGAAGTAATATTGTCATCTAATGGTGCAGACCTTATTGATTGTATATGATGTCCATCTATCATAACTTAACATTGACTAAACACCAAATTGCTGATACACTAATCTCTTTTGAAAAATGGTGCAGATAACAAAATTGTGATGGTAAAAAATATTGTAGTAATTGTGCAGGTATTTACATGATATACTTCTCCAAAAATGTAATACTTTTTTAATTATTAAAAAAAAAAATGTTTAACATACTTTTTAAAATTATGGTTTTTATATACATTGTAATGGTCCTGCCATTTGATAATAATAAAGAGTTATCTATATTATTAAATATTCAATCAAAATCGGTCATGGGTTAACCTGTCCAGTCATTTGTCACATGGTCGTAGTTGCTTTGAGCTTATCAATAATTATATAAAGTTAAATTTTAAATCACTTTGTAAAGCGCCCAAAAAATGGCGCTGTATAAGTTATCCCTTTGAATAAGGACACTACCCTAACAGCAGTAGCAGTGATTCACAATAGAAGTAGCGTAACTTCACGACACATTGATTTTGGAATACACGAGAATTGACTACTGAATTTATACACCAGTCAATAAACTTGGATATATGCAGCCAATGCCATGTAATTCATTCTACGCTCCAGTCCATCCTGCCTCCTGATGATAAGACTCAGCGTTTCTGCAAGTCGGGCATCGTGCACCTCCTGCGCCCATTACAACATATTGTTACAATCAATTAAAAATCTTCTTCATTATTAACTTATCTTTTACATATTATCATGTTTAATCCTAATACAAACTACTGCTAGTGATTTAAAAAAAAAATGTATTTTATTACTGAACAGTTACGAACCTACTCAAGCTTCCTTGCCAAGGTAAAATATACTCAATTTTATCTTGATAAGAAAGCTCACGTGGCTTCGAAACCGATCGATAATAAAGTATAAAAGAAGTGGTCAAAAACTAAGTTGTTTTGTTTTAATTTCATCATAATATTTTGATTTGAATACATCATGACTTGTCTATTTGTAGCATTCATGGAGGAAATTACAAATATGTGTTTTTAATGGTCAACTCAAAAATGCTGATTTTGAAGTTGTAGCATTGAGTCTACAATATTGTTATAAAATGATATTTAAAATAAATAAATGGCAGCGGAACATTTTCTTATTTGTCAACTTGTGTTATCAGACGTGTACCACTGGGCGTGCCTGGAGTCGGCCCTGCGGGCGCTGCCGCCCACCACGGCCCCTGCTGGCTACTCCTGCCCCGGCTGCCGCGCCCCCCTGTTCCCCGCCCCTAATCTCGTGTCACCCGTGGCGGACGTGCTCCGCGAGCGCCTCGCCTCCGTCAACTGGGCCCGCCAGGCTCTCGGCCTCCCGCTGGTAAACAAATTTAACCAGATTTTCTCGATATTTCTTTTCCATCCTTCTAAAAAGTTATTTATTTATTTACTGGCTCATTCGGTCCATTTAGTTAAAATACATTTCATTTTTTCAAATACAGATACTAAACAAATTAGAACAAATAATAATTACCTCGAGACATCTGGTCATGTCGGCCTCATGGTGTAATGGTCAGCATATAATCTTATATTTATGTAACAAAAAAATTATCAAGATATGCTGCAATTGGTGTACCAATTCAGTGTTTTATGCACCATTAGGTGCGGAAAAGGGGTGATGATGACATCTGGTCTATTTTACTGATTGTTTAAATCTTAAAAGATTTACACCAAATAGTCCCGATCCTCGAGTTTACAATGTGTCAAAATTGTGTTAGAATGATAAAAAAAACAAACTCTTTAATACATATTATAGGATTGTGTTTTTCACTATAAATCTTTCACTTAATTTAATGAATGGAATAAATATGCTGGAACCTCGTTTTACATATTTTTTTAAAATACGGTTTTGAAAACTTAATTTAAGAATGTGTATTAGTAATATAATGAGGAACTTTAGCCCTACGGGAAATTGGATACAAAAAATGTTTTCTTACGCGGGGTAAAATTTAGAGCATTAAATTGTATGGCAAAGTTTCTTGAAAATGTACAGAAAAATAATAAAAAATATTTTGATAAAAATGCACTACTTTAAATGATGTCACTGGTTCATGTGAATCAACCTATGATCTGAGAGCTATGGAAGATTTCCGGTCTGCTTGTCGCTTCTGGACCAATGGGAAGAACTGAATGAGAATAAGCGGAAATTAACCTCTGACATTACACGCGGAATTATTTCAGAAACACAAAACTTTGAAACTTTGCAAAAAATCGTAGCGCCGATAATACGATATATAAAAATTAAAAAAAATAATTTTTGACTTAGTTTAACAGTCTATTAACAATCATTTTTTTTTTAAAAAACCACTGAACTTCCTCATTATACTATTCATTTTTGGAATGCCCCGCTTTGCTCTTTTACTTACTAGGTGATAGTTATGGTGAATAATCTACGTTACGAGTTTTCAAAGTATTTTGTTATCTTGTAATATTTTTCAATAAAATTATGGTACAATAAATAATTGTTTTTTGAAATCCTGAATTAATTTGAATATTACATGGTGTGTAAAGTAAAAGAATATCCACCATTAATCTAAGGGGCATAAGTGCGTTAACGCACTCTCTTTTTCCGTGCTTGGAAGGCCGGCCATACAAAAATACCACGTAAAGATGCGTGCCTTTGTGCGCGCGTCAAGGTCACATATTCCGAATGATTTTAGATTTCGTACACTGAGACATCCGTTAGAAGCTTGATGAAACACTAGAATCTGAGGAGTTATTAAAATTATCAACACGACAGCAGTTCAAACAAGAGTTTCTAAAAATTGCCTAAAATTTTGCGGCCTGCTGGGAACTGCAAATACCTAGCAGCACAAAAAATATTAATATATTTTTTCACACGGTACTACGTGGAACGTATCACTTATCGTATGGATTTTAATTCTACTTAATTTTTTAAAAATATACAAGAGCGTATATTGTGACGCGTTTCGGCATTTTTCTTATTGCCACTAGCCTACAATACAACTTTTGAGACCTATTACACCAAACACATAAATAGTCTATTTTTTTTGTATGAAGCCTGACACACTCTAATACACACCTCTGCACTACAAAAAAAAAATATGCGTCAACTTGTAAAAAAAAATTGCCGCAATATATAGGAAATAGGAACCCATATGTAAAATTAGTAAATTTTTTATGCATTACTAAATTTAATATGGGATTCTACCCATTGTCTTCATACATAAGAAATAGGTTCTGGTGTGTTGGTGTGTTGTATTTCATCCGTAAACCCATCTGTTTTATTTATAATCATTTTTTTTTTTTTGAATGTGTTAAACATACTGATGATCGGTTCAAATTGTTTAGTTATCAGATGACATGGACATGAAGGCTTCCATGGACATCCAGGGGTCCCACTACGCCGGGCCGGCGGGGGGCGACACCCCGCTCCGTGCCACCCCCGTGGGAGCCAGTGACCCCGGGCCCCCCTACTCTGTGGTGCAGGTGCAGGACGACAACTACGACACCTCGGCCTTCGGGAACAGGAACGATGTCTTCCAAGGTTAGTCAGTGCCAGTGGTCGCAAGACTTTGTCGTACCCCGCCCTTGCCATGCCAAATTGATAAATTGCTGACTCAATATGTTACAAGTTGTATTCCCCGTGTTAATGTGCTCTCTGCTCACGTTTTAACTAGTAAATATGTACTTAATCTCAATTCTCGTGTGAAATTTCCTAACAAAAATGAACGCTTTTGCAAACTAGATTATATTAAATATCTGTCCCCAATTTAAATTACGTACCTGATGTGTTTATCATCTTGAACAAATGGCACAAAATATTCAAATAAACTGTATTGAGCTAACGCTGAATTAAATTCTTGCAAAATTATAGAAAATAATATTGATTTGCAATAAAAAACAAAGAAAATTTATTTACCAATGGATTCAACTTTCTCATTATAGCTTGTTTGTATATAAGTCATATTTAAAAAAAAAAATTATCTCTTGCAACATTATTACTTTCAGCTTTCAAAATCCTGTCAATTCATTGAATTTGTCTGTATATTTTTTTGTGATTAAACATTTAGTGAATTTAATGTTTATTATCTTATTTCGCACGCAATAGGCCAAGAGTATTTTACAATGTTCACTATAATCGCCATAACTTATCCAACTCTCGTAATAACTGGAGTTTCCAAGCATCGATGTTAACATTATGAATGTCCCGTTGTTACTAGGAACCCAAGCTCCCCGAAGAATATTTGAAGACAAAGCGCAAACTCGACCAAGCATCTCCAGGTTTGACCATGATGAAGACAAATACAAGAGGAAATCAGCCCTTGATTGGTTAACAAGATGGTGGAAGTTAGTATGATAACAACTCTCTTTATAAGTAATAACTAATTACTCATTACCAATGTAAATATTTCATTTCATTTCATTTTCATTTCATTTTTTGGCACCACAACAGGCCAGGAGGTCCAATTACAGTGGTGAATTACATTACAGAATAACCAGGCTTGAGAAAAATCACATTTTAATTTTTGTGTTCTCACCGGGAATCGAACCCGGAACCTTCCGTGCGCGAGTCAAGCGTCTTGACCACTACACCACGGAGGCCATATTGGCAATCAGCTTGCATTTAACTATGCAAATATGTATATTTTTTGCCTTGATATGAAAATTCATCTGTATTTTTTTATTTTTTTTGTTTTACAAAAAGAAATATTTGTGTTCTTATGATTTACCCAAATATTTAATTTTGAGGGTCATTTTCAACGAGTTGTAAATAACTCACTATTAGAAAATGGGAATCAAGTTAGGGTAGAGTAGGATTCGAAACACAGACCTTTGGTCCGTGAGTCCGGGTTTACTTTGAATACAATTTTGCCATCAATTTTATTAATCTATATATTAAAATGAAATGACTTTTTTTTTTTATGCATCACTTTATTTTTGTATAATTTAATAACCAACTAGTTTCAGCAAATACACTATGCCTTCTTCAGGGTTAATTACAAACTCTCTTCTCCCTCAGCCACACCCACTCCACCCTCCCTGTGTAAAGTTTATATATATATTATGTTCGTTTGTAATTAACCCCGAAGAAGGCATGGTGTTTTTGCTGAAACTAGTCGGTTATTAAATTATGAAAAAATATAGTGGTGCATAAAAAAACAAAGTTATTTCATTTTAAAACATCAAATAATAATGTTCCACAAAGTTAGTGCTTCAAAAGTTAAAAAATAAAAAAACTTATTTATAAATATCATGTTAAGTTCCAAACTTAAAATATTTTTTATCAAATCTTGCAAATAAACGAGTCTCCAGATTAGTGATAAAGCCAATTAAACCTTATAAAAATAACCGCTTTATTTCCCTTTTGAATCAATTAATGGAACTTTTCTTAAATGTACCGATTTTTAAAAAAATAGACAGGTACCTGCTTCTATAAAAATATTCTGATTTAGAAGCTTTGAAAATAATGCAAAATCAATAATAGATTTAATGCTTACAGTCATCAATTAAGTATAATGTACTTTTAAAATTAGGAAATAAACATACATTAACTGGCCGGTGTAATCCAGTAAAATGGTACATTTTAGTTTGTACCAAAAAAGTCAGTTAGTTTTTTTTTTTAAATAATATGTTGTGCCTGTAGTTAAAAATCCAAGTTTGCAACTGTAGCGCATGTATCACAAGTCGAGGTCATCAACAAGTTTTTTTTTTTTTTTTTTAATTTTAAAATCTAAAAAGTGTCTACTGAATAATTGGTTGGTTTTACTCGAGAGTTTGGCTCAAGTATAAATAAAAATAAATACTTAATATATATTATACATACAGGAATTTGGCTGGTTTGTGATGTACCCCTTTCAAAAATTGTTGCTGTTTGTTTATTTAGAAATAAATAAACATAAAAATATATATCTTGTAATAAGTTATGTATTTTTTTTCCAGAAACACTCTTCCCCCAGCACGGAACCGTAGATCGGCTGGCTATTTAAACCGAAGATTCTTTATGGCCTTAATTCTTATCGCAATTGTGGTAGTAACGGTTATCATAATTCTGACTAAGATAGGTCGCTCGGGGCTTGACAATGATCCTTCCTTTAACCCGAGATTTCATCCGCAGGTTCAAGTGCAAAATGATATTGACTCATAGAAGTAAATAATTCCATATTGTAAAAGTAATCCAGTACTATTTCATAATGGGTTTATCAAAAAAATATTACTTCGAGTTACATGGCTGCTTTTTTTTTTTATTATTGATAAAGTTTTGTCCACCATAAAGCGTACTACAGACAAAAAACAATCAATTTTACATTCCGAAACTCATATACCGTTTTCAGAACACGCAGAAAACTCTTTAAGTTTATTTTGTTTTATAATTCGACGTGTACATATTTAAAAACTATCATCTTTTTCATACGCAAAACCATAGACAATTTTACTGAAAATAATTGTTTATTCTCCTTTTTAAATATTTTTCTGTTATCTACTTGAGTTAATGATGAGTTAATGATGTTAATGATCCATTGAGCCTGCAATTGGAACACTATAATGTTGAATGCAGGCTAGGTGATCAATTTTACGCTTCAGGTAATGTGGTTCATAAATGATTACCATTTTCAAATCTTTACCAATGATAAAATAATCGACCAAAAGCAAACTTCCAAATGGTATTTTTAATTCGGTATGTTCTGAAAGAGATATATAATTTAACCCATTCATGACGAGAGTTCTATGGAGTTGACATTCTATCCGTCATATTGAGTTATTTTGTGACAATAATAAGTTGTTATTTCTAGTCTCAATGCATGTATATATTGTCATCCTTGAGCTAACCACACTGTGTAAGTCATTTTTACGGGACGGTGAAAAAACTGCTTGTTTTATTGAAATACATATCAACTAAATTACGTCTTTAAATGTATTAAAATGAAATGTATATTCATTAACTGTCGCCAATTAAAAACTCTTAAGTCGAATTCCTCTGCGGTGTTGTTAACTAAGCAATGATATGTACACGTTGAAATTTCTTACTATGAATTCATCCGCGTGTGACGATGTGAGCAGAGTTGCAATTTCAGTAATGAAAAAAAGGTGATTTTTTTACAAAATGTAATAACAGAAGAGGTTATTAAACCCTAAAACCTATAGTAATGTATTTGTTTTCTTTCTAAAAGTCTTATATTTTATGAAGTTCAAGAAATTTACTAACTCGTTTTGTTTGTTTATGTGAAAACGTTAACAAAAAAGTATTATTTTAGTAAAAAAAAAAGCATTCCATATAGATCTGTTTTTTCTGAAGGCTCCCAAAGGTTGGGAAAACAAAAAAAATATGAAAATGGCTTCAAAAATAAACAACATAACTATTCTCTAAAACTTCAGCATGAAATTTGAAAAAAATATTTTCGTCATGATTGGGTTAAACTCAGTTGATTAATTCTGTTTGTATTATTTGTGTTTATTCTTAATACTGATTTATATAAATATATTGTATTATTATGCTTATTTTAATGTGTTTTCTTCAATATAAATCTTTATGTTTTTAGAATATTTCCGTGCGCTATCAAAACATTAACCTAGTCGTAAATACCTTTGGGAAATAACAGTAGAACAGAATTTAACCCACGTATCTATAATCAGACAAACCGCAGCACTACACAAATTATTACAAAACCATATCAAAATGTTTTGATTTTTAGTCATGTGTATGAATTCATATTTTAGGTATAAAACTTGTATTAGCTTTATGTAATATACAGCCTGTAACTGGGAGGGTAGATCATCGGTGGCAGAGCGATGGAGGACCTCAATGCCTATCGATTTAACCTTCATATATGTTCCGCGATATTCAGTCATTTAAAAGTTATTCGGATTTTTAAGCAATTTTAGTAAAAATCCGATTTTAGGCTGGATGTCCCAAGTGTAGCCAAACTATTGAGTCTACGATCGTTATTTCTTTTCCCAAGTAGCTCAATAGTAAGCCTTTCATCATACAATACAGTTTTGAGTCGTTATTTGATTTAATTCCGAGTAAAAAATAACCTTTACAAAAAAAATCTGCAAACTTAATTTTTCAACTAACTTTAAAGGACTTTAAAAAAGAATTCGCATAAAAAAAATTCTACAAACATATTTCAAAAACTATCCTTACTTTTGGAGAAGTAGCCCTAAAAATTTCATTTGGCTAGTGTAAAGGCATTATACAAATGCTAAAATCAATATTTTTATAATAATTATAGATAACTTATATAGAGCCATTTTCGTAATATAATACCTCAAGGGCGCTTTACAAAGTGAT
This sequence comes from Micrasema longulum, assembly GCF_059751315.1. Lineage (NCBI taxonomy): Eukaryota > Metazoa > Arthropoda > Insecta > Trichoptera > Brachycentridae > Micrasema > Micrasema longulum. The sequence goes on from NW_028277513.1 coordinate 172,353, forward strand.
TATATAAAGATATAAATTTAATTTTAACTTTTTAATTTAAGAAAAATAATGTACTTTTTCATATTACTTTTCCACCACATGCTAAGAATTTATTCAAATGATTTAGAGAACAAGTGGGTTTTAAGTTTCTTCCGAAATATCACTTCACTCTCACAGTTTCGGATTTCTGCTGGGAGAGCATTCCATGCCGTAGGGCCTGCGACCGCAAATGCACGTTCGCCGAATTTAGTGCGCTGTTTGCGTAGAGGTATAATAACTTTTCCTTTCATTTTTATGTGCATTAAAGACGTACTTAACTACGTAACGATACTAAGTAAAGAAATAAGTTTGCTTGATAAAAATACGGGATTGTGTCAAATAAAAAATACAAAGACATGTTGTTTTTTTTTTTTTTAAAGTAAATGCTCAAAATGGGCTCCATTATTCACTTTGAGGCATTGAGGTCCTCCATCGCTCTGCCACCGATGATCCACCCTCTCAGTTACAAGCTGTATATATCTCAGATGTTATGTACATAATATTTTATTTACACACTTAGAAATATTTATTTTGGGATTAAATACCTATTAAATTTTCTCAATCCAAGGTTTATAATATAAATATATAAAGTCATATTGCAATTTTTTTGCTTGCGCCCAGATTTTAATAATTATGTTTGTGTCACTTTACTTTTATTATTGTACTAAAAATAACACTATTTTCTGTGTATTGTTAAACAGTGAATTAGACCAATTTCAAATAAACAGTATGTGCATTTCAATTAGGATTAAGTTATATTTTTTGTTCAATAATCTTGAATAAATATTTGTTTTATTTATAATATACGTAAGTGTTTTATTTATACAACAAAATGTGATGTATAGTACAAAAAATAAAAACATGAAGATTTTTTATGAAACTAAATAGTTTTGTCTAATGTTAATAATGATTTTTATTTGAAAACTTATCTTCATACATTTGAATAATTCCTGCCAAAGCCAGAAATAAAAAAATATTTGAATGTTGTAAAAAAATTCCGAATGAATTTATGTCAAACAAATTAATTGAATATCGTTTATGTGTGACAACATTGTAAAGTGCTTGCACATCCGGCTGGGCTGAAATATTTTTTTTCTACCATCCGAGACCAAGTAGAGTGTAGTCATTATCCATGCTTTAAAAAATCTTGCATATTTACAATACAGTCTCGATTATCGCCACTCCAAATTAGCATGAGAATCTTGTTAACCTTTAAGTCTAGTAATACTGTACTGTGGGATACTGTAGGATATTGTATAAGGAATATTTAAAAAAAGGAAACTAATAATCATGAAACTGTATGGTCTAATAAGTTTTGTAAATCAATTTCAGCGCATGCTTTAGTCACTCGATATAATTCTGTAGATGGATAGCAATTTTTTTTGGCCCTTTGTAGCACACTGTAGCTTGGATGGAATTTTTTATTAGTACTTCTGATGATCTCGTATTTCCGTATGGATAGATCAGCGTATAACAAACATTGATAGTGTCAGTAACGGTGTTAGTTGTGTTTCATCCTGCAGAAACTTAGAGAGGTATGCTTTTTCATATTTTATTACTCTCTTTGGAGACATGGTAATCTCTTTGAGTAAGTTGAAAGCATCTCTGTGGTCAGAACTTGTACAAATCTTCATTCACTGGACTTTGAATTTCTTCTGTTTTTCTTCGTTTGCTTCCATCACTCAATTCAATAAATAGTTTTTGTGGCCGACCCGAATGCTGATGTATAACTTTCGGAATTGAAAACTTTCCTTGTAAACATTGGACGCTGTTTTTTCAAGAAAAAACCTTAATTTTTAAATGCTTTTAACCACTTTAGTTCAACTTGTGATTTTGAGTATGAAAACTTGTGCTCGATTTGTATATAAGAATAATCTTAAATGGATAAAATATAATTTTTTAAATATTACAATTTTTCTCTGAAAAAGTCTTGCTGTTGAATTTTATCAAACAAATATTTATGAGTCACTACTCCTAAGTTCCAACCACCTGGTAACCATGAAATGAAAAAAAAAATTGTCAAAATTAATTTAAAAAAAAAAAACTCATTATTTATTAAATGACGCTAAAAAAACTAGTCATTTTAATACAAATAAAAATTTACTCATTTTTGCATTGTTAACTTGTTGAAGGTCTATTCTCTATATTACAAAAAAATATATCGCAGGGACGAACCCCGGAGGGCAAATTTTTCCTTTGAGTTTACTAAATAATGATAAAATGAACTTGAAAGACACATACTTTTGGATCATTGAAATAATACCATGCTTCTGATTTAAAAATTCAAAACTAATTAGTATGTATTTTGTCTTATTTGCATCAGAATCCACAATATTTTTGGTAGATTAATAGACGAATAATTAATATTCACATTAACTTCTAATTGAGACAGTAGCTCTCGACAGTGTCAAGTGTCCGAGGGAGGGGTGGTTTATTATTTAGTATTTCTAGTTTTTCAAAGTCGACTTTTGGCCTTTTAGACTGTTCAATAACATTGCGTGTACTAGCTAGAACACTCCAGTTGGTAGGTGAAAAGGTAGGGCCGGTGATATGATTCTCGGGTCCCTGGGCAATGAGAGGTACGGGCTGCTATTCGAGTTATTTATTGAGATTTTTTTAAAAACAATTTATGCTTAAATATGCTGTCGCTGGCGCCTAGCGTAGCGAAAAAAATAAACAGTGAGAGATTAAAAACTTAGAAAAACAAAAAACCTTTCTGCTTTTTTTGGCCCCCGGAGATTTGCCTCCCCTTCCCCCACTGTCGCTGGGATTGTGAAAAGGTAAGGAAGAAAAAATAATATTAGAAAAAAAAAAAAAAAACTTTCAAGGACAGTACCTACCATTTCAATGGTCAATTTTTCGGCTGGTAATACTAAGTACAACTGTCATTTTATGTGGCATTTGGCATCTGTTATTCGCGCTTTTTTGCCGAAGTTAGAAGTCAGAAACAGTTGAAACGTTTTTAATTCAAAAGATGTTTCCGCAATTTTTTTTACACAAATTATTTTTTTAATAAACCAAATCCGTTAAAGAACTTGCAGTTTCGGTTGATCTCAAAAGAAGTGCAATTTGTATTTTTGAAACATGAATACAAATCACCTGAAAAATAACGTAGTCACTGTTAATGCTGAAATAAATGATGTATTAACGCCTAAAACTTGTGCACATATAATAATAGAGATTATAAAATTTTTGGCTTACCAGAAATTGCAAATACCTTACGCCTATGATGTTTTAAAATATTTAGTTCAGAAAAAACGTGAAAGTGACAAATGTAATCCGAAAATTAATGGAAGTTGGCAGTCCACTAACTATTTTCGCATTGCGTCATCAGCGGTGGATGGATTGGATTTATTGTTTAAGGTATCGAATGATTATTTAGATTTATTTCAGTTTATTTTTTGCTTCAACTAAATCATCATCATCCTGCCATGACCGTAAAATTCTGAGATTAAAGACAAATATCATATCAGCTGATATACTGTGTACATATGTGTGTTAACAAACAAAAAACAAACCGTCACGCCATATCCTCATAATGGTAGGCAGAGAGGATAGAACGCCACACCACTATCTTTGCATACATACGATGTATGAATATAGACGAAGCGATTCTGTAATTAATAATAAATAGATTTTCGAGTAACTAATATTTACTGATATGGTTGACAAATACGCCAACCACAGGACCATGAGATGGACAGTTTTAGTGTCATAAACGTCATCCGATCCCGATGCCAGCGGCATCGATCCTAAGTTAGCCACCCATTTAGATTTTATTACTACAAGTTCTTATTTTAAAAGCTATATTTTTAAACGATGGAAGAGTTTTAGGTTAATTGTTAATAATATTTTTGTTCGGTATGTTCGAGAAGTACCTCGTTATAAAAGTGAATGGAGAAATATGGAGAAAACTATAAACTGAAATGCCGATGAATTTTTCTTCGTTACATCCAAGATTTCGCTATTGATTGTTATAACCAAGTTTGACTGTATAATCCTAATTAATACAATTGAGTTTTGTTTGCAGAATGTAGTCACGGAGATGGAGAGTGAGAGCCCTCCAGATGAGGTGATAGTGCTCCTGGGAGCCATCCCCATGTGTCCTAAAGAGGCTTACAGCATCAGGATACCCCCGGCGCTGCACTCACATTACTTCCTTAACCACAAGGACAATTCACAAAAACTCGTCATGAAAACTTTAAGGTAAACCTTTCGGATTTACATAATACAGCATCACGATCATCCAGAGTTTGCAGATATATATGTAGCTGTTGATGTACATATATTTACTTCACGTAATTAAAACAAAATCTGGGAAAATCACTCATTTTCATTTGGTAAAAATTCTGAAGAGAAAATCGAGTGGAGATAAGTGTACCTCGTAGTGTATGGTTGCTTGAGGTCCTGGGCTCGATTCCTGGCGGGGTTACCGTGAAATATTTGTTTGAACAGTTTGCGATTTGCTTATGAATGTTGATAAATCGAAAGTGATGGTTTTTGAAAGGGATGAAAATATAACTAAATGTGAGATCAGTGTGAACAGAGATATTCTGAATCAGGTAGAAGAATTTGTGTATCTGGGAAGCATGCTTACTAGGGATGAAAAGACTGAGAAAGATATTGAAAGGAGGGTGAGTGCCGGAACAGGGTGAACGGTGCACTGAAATCTACTTTGGCAAACAAATGATTATCGCAGGAGGTAGAACTCGCAGTTCACAATGGAGTTCTAGTGCCAACTCTAATGTATGGGAGTGAAGTATGGAATTGGAAAAATAATGATTAAAGTAGGTTAAATTTGTCAAAATGCGATCCCTGAGGCGAATGTGTGGTAAAACGATGTATGATAGGTGCACAAATGTCGAGATCCGTGAACTGTGTAAGGCTGAGATATGCATTATCGACAGAATCAAGAAAGGGGTGCTGCATTGGTGTGGACATGTAGAGCGAATGGACAGCGAAAGAATGACTAAAAGGATCTACGATGCAAATGTTGATGGATGCACAAAAAAGGGAAAGACCGAGAAAGACATGGCACGATCGAGTCCATCACATACTAGAAGATGGACATGTCAAGAGTAGGAATAATCGTCGTGTGTGCATGAGAAGATGTATGAATGTAGAGGAAGCGAGGCCTGTATGCAAAGATAGAGTGATATGGCGTTCTATCCTCTCTACCTACCCCTACGGAGAAACAGCGTGATGGGTTGTTTTTTTGTAAATATTATAAATTAAGATAATAAGTGTACAATAGTATTAAACAATGTTAGAATAAGTATAGACTATGTTTATCATGGAACTAAATTAAATAAATAAATTTAAAAAAATTAAAAAATAGGTGGTTCCAATGTTCTGTATTTTATAATATTAATTTTGTATCATCCGTCAATGGGAGGAGTACTCTCCCAAAACAGTAGTGGTGTTTTTCATAATGATATCTGTACCTTGGAGTTACAAATTCTCTAAATTTTGAGAATCTCTTTGTCTCTCAGTCTCGAGACTCAAATTTGTGTAAAGACGGGAAGCCCTAATTACGACTCATAGTTTTGTGTTTTATTCCAGACAAATATCATTTTCGGAAGATTTTCTCAAGACCGTCCATCACCCGCTGGCATCCACCAACATGTTTGTCCTGCTGAAGAGAAACGCAAGTCGCGTAGCCGAATCTTCCACTGCTACACACGACTTCTTCGTCCCGACGAGCAGTTATCAGATCTCCCCGAAAATCCCCCAAGCGGAAATCAGACTTAACTACAACTGTAACATGTCAGAAAACTGCTGTCGGGACATTCAAATTTTTAGTGAATCCTGCGAGGCTAACCGATCTAATCCCGCTCCCAGCAAAAGCGATAAAAACAATAGTTATGGTGAGGTAAATATTGTGAGATGCGACCAATGGTTTCTTGCGAATGTTTCACTAAAGGGATTCAAAGATTGCTGCATCAATGGACAATCTGTTTCAGATTTATGGTTAAATTCTTGACGGTACTTTTTAAAATAATCTAAATCAATATACTCGGTTGGTATATTATTGTGTTAATACTTGATGTGTTTATTTTTTAAAACAACCTGAGTCACCATGACAAATATATTTAAATGTATCCTTTATAAGATTTAATATTAGAACAGAGATGGAAAAAAAAATTAGGAAGGGGATATGGAAGTCTAGGCATTGTTGTGTGGTGGTCCCGTGGGTATAATTGGGTTGCATTTATTCTTATTCTTAGAAGTTGGAGTCAGAGCTATACAAGCTCCTGGTGTCACTGTGATCTGTGAATATCTATTGTGATGGGTCCCTGTGAATAGTTCTTGCCCTCCGAGCACAGGCCTTTAAAGAGCCTGTGGCCTTATTCTGTAGCTAATTCGATTAGTAAATTCAGTTGTATCATATGAAAGTGAACGAGAGCGAAATACGATTTTGACTGCGTTAGACTGAGATGGATATACGACCACGAACAAACAAATTTACGAAACGAAATTGTGACAAAATATGCCTCCTGGCTACTGTTTGAAAGACGAGAGTTCTCATTTTGCTAAATTTCCCCTTTCAAACCCAAATCCTTAAAGTATCGAGCTATTAGGTAGGGGGCAAGCTCTTTAGCATAATCAGGTTTAATCAGTGGTCCCCCGAGGATGCGGTTTTCTTTATGATGTAAAGCATCACATTCACGTATAATGTGTATAGGTGCTTCCTCATCTGCACTGCAGAAACTACGTTTAGATGTTTCAGAAGGGTACATTCTAGCGGTCTATCGGATTGTGGTCCCGTGGCTAATGTTGCGGACTCACGGATTAAAGGTCTGAGGTTCGAGCCCCATTTTCTAGTAGTGAGTTATTTACAACAGTCCCTAAATGGAAATATTTTAATAAATTGTAAAAATAAAAATAATTAACCACTTAACACAATGTAACATTCACAATTTTGCCTATGTTTAAACTTCCACATTTCTTCCATTCTTCTGTTTGTTGATTTTTGTGAAGCTTAATAGCTGAAACCTTTATTGATGCGGGTGAGATCATCTGACTGAATCTTTTCACATACATGCATACTAGGCAATGTCTTAAAATATTTTTTCATATGTCACAAAAATCAACAGATGGAATAATATAATAAATGTGGATGTTTAAACATAGGTAGAATGGTAAATGTCACTGGTCATAAGTCCTGTAAATGCCTAGACTTTTATATTCCATTCTCTAAAATGTTCCCTATCTCCGTTGTAATATTTTAATCGACAAGGACTGGATTTAACTCCCTGGGAGCTGTTAACATTAACATATTACAACATAGATGAAGATCATTTTAGAGAAGCTAATATAGAAGCCTAGGCATCTACAGGGCTTATGACCTGTCATTGCCTGGTTTATGTGGCCATTTTACACACTGTAACATTTTAAATATGGGCAGAAGGGCATATATAGGCAGAATGGTGAATGTTACACAGTGTGTAATAACATTCTCTAAAATGTTCTTTATCTCTATTGTAATATGTTGATAACCCCCCAGCGGCAGCGTTGCCAACTTCCATCAAGCTAAAATTGGTAGAAAATAAATTGATTGGTTCTTTATCAGCTGAAATAGTTTCACAAAAAATAATTAAACCATTACTTGTGACAAGCCACGCTGCCAAAAAAAACTGTTTGAGGAAACAGTTTCCGATTTTTTCATTTTCATGGGGGAGGGGTGGCTACAATTTTGCCACGGTACTCTAAAAACTATTTTTTATGACGATTTTGCATAAAAATAGCATATTATTCAAGATTTTTATTTAGTTTTAAATTGATACACATTTTTACTTATTTAACATCCTGCTCAAAAATTGCTTCCAAAGTTGGTAGAGTTGGCAACGCTGCCCAGCCAACACAATCCTTGTCTAAAAAAATTGGACACACTCTATTATCCTTTATAATATCGTGGGGTAATTGATACAACTATAGTCCTTATAATATAGCTTGATTAAATCGACAGCTGTCAAACTAATTTCATTAGTGATGGGAAATTACTGATCACTGATCGAATCAATTTTATCCGTTATTTCATGCAATCATGAAACTCTGTTTCCGAAAATTGATATAAAAAACGCAAAAACAAGCTTACTATAGTGTGTTTAACACACCAATTCACCAAAAAATGAGACCTTTATACTTTTTTCATGAACACCATCAAATGAATTATTTTTTTATTCGATCAATTTACATTGATCAATTTGTCCCATCTCTAACATTTTTGCAAAATGATGTAACCTTGTAAGAATGTCATTAATAATTAGGTTTGTTTTTGTTTTCTTTTAGTTTTAAAGCTGATTTTATATATTAATGTTAATTTATGTTTCAAGCATTGTATTAAAAAAATAAATTAACACGCCAGATAGAAATGATTTTTCGTGTTTCAATATAAATAACTCCTTTGACGTTACTACAGAGTTATGTCTTCACTTTTTCTGACAACTGTCATTCTAATCATGTTACATTTTAAGGACTATAGGTAACTTCAAAATCAGCATTTTAGAGTAACCACTAAAAACACATATTTGTATCTTCCTCCATGAAAGCTACAAATAGGCAAGTGATTAGTTTAAATCACATTTATGATGCTTTGAATGCACAACTTGTCTGTTTGTAGCATTCACGGAAGAGGATAAAAAAAAGGTTTTTAGTGGGTAACTCACAAATGCTGATTTTGAAGTTGCCTAGCCGTAGTAATTACCCCATGATATTATAAAGGTACAATGATTTCGGCAATAAAACGTCAAGTATAATTTACTAACTTTGCATTACAATTTTATACATAATAATTATTTTGTAGTGACTCATGTGATATGTAACTATTTTAATCAACATTGTTAGTGATTTTTCATCACAATAAATTTTCAGATTTTCTCACAAATCATAATGAAATATTTACAATAAAACACACATTCAGAATACAAAAGCAATACTGGCTTGGTATTGAATCCCCGCGAAATATCTATGACACGATCGGATGTTATTACAATTTACATAATAACAGCATTGATCAATGGCGGTTTTGGTACGAAATTTCTAGCGAGGCTACAATATATTTTACACTCTAATACCACTAGACTTTAATAATCAAAATTGATTATCCATAGTATAATGCTCAATTAAAATAAAAAAAATTAGCATAAGAATAAGCGTGGGTATGTCTTTTTGAGTTTTGATAAAATTACAAAGTTTCATTACTAGTTATACACGTACTCAATGCTAAAACTCGCATTAGTGACTAACGACTGACATAAGAGTAGATAGCTAGCTCCCTTCCTCTTCATCTACGAGGCACTATAAAAATCAGACTCATCGTTATAACGAATTATGGTCAAAACATTCCCGCAAGATCACGCTGAAACTTTTGAGGCTCGTTTACGTAGAGCCTAACCAATATCAATGTACTCATTTAACCTTAAGTACATAAAAATAAATATGTTTTTTCCTTGCAACGCCTGTTGTCTGAAGGAGTATGACTAAATCGATAGACTGAAGATGTCGTGAGCATTGCCCGTCGTTGCAAAAAACTATATTTTAGACAAGGGAATAAGGTTGTTTTTACATTGATATTATTCAATGCACCGCATTGTAAATGCGTGGATCATGATTTTTTAGTGAGATGGAGCCTCACTTGCCTCACCCGCGAAATCACCACTGGAATTGATTATGTCCATTTTTATATTAGCATGTACGTATTCAATTATTATTGTATTGTGAAATAATGATGAAGTATCAATACTGATTTTTATCCTAATATTGTTCAAGTGACTGATGTTCAATATAAATTAAATATGAATCAAATGTGCATAATGTTATATTTGTAAGTAGCATGTTAATCAAAATGACTGACAAATAGTGTTAATGACAGAACAGCATGATCAATAAATATTTTTGTATATAAATATTATTGCCTTTTTATTTAGTAGATTATTTATAAAGTCTCCCTTGATGAGCAGTTTACGCCTGACTGAATAGAAAATACATGAAAACGTTTACAGCTATTGTCGTCTTTTTCCCTCGCTTCACACAAGATTGGAGAAATGCATCCTGTCGAATAATCATCTTATTTGACTAACGTACTGTGTGAAGCAATGAAGCAGGAGTGTGAGAATCAAAGATATGTCATTCAATGAATGCGCAGATTTAACCAGGAGAATAGTTTGGATGTTGAAACAAAAGACGTTTGAATGATGTTCACAGACTTCATTATTGAATACAAGTACGTTTACAATCTTAATCTGCCTCTTTAAACTTTTATTAACTTATCTTAATGCAATTTCTCATATTTATTGAACACTAAATTATTCAATACAATAATAGATTACTCCAATAAAATCGAGGAGAGGGCTGCCACGAGGTTTGAATATAATTATTATTTTATAATTCGGACCTATTCCTCTCTTCCTGTTGAAATAAGCCACACAATCTATCGATCGTAGGAAATTCCTTTCGATCCATTTATTTGTGAACTTTTCTTTCGAGCTTCCAATTTTAGATCTCAACAAATATCTACTTGAAATGGGGAAAGAGAAATCTTTCCTATAAGGCTGATTGCTATTATGCATAATGATCACCCATGATGATTTGTTATAAAAGTCAAAAAAGGTAATGAAGGTTATGGCATTATTCAATTTGGTGGGTGGTCAGCAAAAGGAACCCTGTTTGAAAATAAACAAGATAATGAGTTATAGCGTCGGATCTAAATTAGCTTTACGATACACAAACTACTACACTTGATTTCATAGTGGTCTTCCTTACATTCTATTACTCTCAGTTTCAGTGAAATCTCACACGCTTCCGTACTCTCCCCATTTTTAATTTTGTCCGTCAACGCATTGATAGTTTCCGCTCTGGCCAGCAGTATTGCCAGGTGTAAATTAACTTTAAATGTTAATTTTTTTAAAAATCTAATAAGGTTCACGTAGCCGACCTGACTTGAGAGGCCTGGAGAAATTTCGTGGATAACACATGGTGATCCACCCAGGGAGCTAATACCGATTGAATTAGTTCATTGTTATTTATTTACATGACTGATAAGACTGTTTTGAATGGAAAACTTGTAAAATCACAAATGTACAAATATTATGGCGAATAACATTTCAACAAAACTGCATACAGTTACATATAAAGGGTGTCTGCAAAATAACTTTAATCTTTCTGATATGTTTCTTGCGAAGGTAATGAAATTTTCTTACAAATACTTATTTTCATTTGCATTTCATTTTATGGTTTATTTATGTGAATTGTGTGTAGTGATTGACTTAGGGAAAAGCTTACCCGTAAAAAGAAGTCTAATTTGATTTAAAAGTTGAAATTGATAACATGTTTCAACACAGTCAACCAATTGGTTTACAACGGTTGTTATAAACATATGTTTTTTTTATTTTCTAAATTCATTCTTAGGGGAAATCTTCAATAGAGTATTTTCACAAATTGGGAATAACAATGAAAATAGGTATGTTTAATATTTAAAACGGATTCTAATTATGCATGGTGTTCTTAGCCAGACCGCAAAATGACACAGGAACATTCCTCATGGTAAACTTTTTTTCAATCCCAATATTTATTTTTCAAAAACAATTTTTTTATGAAAATTTTTTTTTTATTTGAAATATATTTGAAAATAGAGACAATCTTTTAATTCTTGGACTAGCATCCCTTCCGCAAACCCCTAACCCTCGCCAACCCAGCCACTTCCCTATTCTGCATCCGGTGTGTGTCGATTCAATGGTCAAATACGTTTTTAAAAAAAGATTAAATAAAAAAATTAGATTTTCCAATAAATTCCTTAGGAAATTATTGGAAAATCGAATTTTTTGATACTTTTCAAAGTACATCATAAAAAATGTTTCTCTTAAGTTTTGCCATGAAAAACTATGTATGTAAAAAACTATTTTTTTTTAAATATTTTTTTTTTGTTTTCTTACAATAAACATCATAATAAAACAGAGTATTAAAAAAATAAAGCATAATTACAAATCAACGAAATACATATTAATAGAAAAATAGTAAACGAAAAATCCCACAAAGGCATGGCCTGTTCGTGGGTATACAAGAAAATGTTGATGAATTTTTTGCTCCTATAATAAACAATGGACAGTTATAATATTTTTCTATAACATAAGAAAGAAAAAATAAAATATTCTGTAAAAGATAATATGGTATTTTTTTTAGAGTAATTAAAAAGGAAATAAAAAATATTTAAAAAAACACACAAAAATATTCCTTATTCCTTAAAGGGCAACAAAATAAATCATAGAAAAAAAGAGTTCATATCTTTAGTTTGAATCCAGGATAGTGCATGTTTTTTAAAAGAAGGAAAATTTTGAATGTTTGGAATCAATGAAATATTATCAGTAAAAAACGAATTAAAAATTTTTGGGCCTATAAAATATGCATGTCTCTGTGCGAGCCTCGTTTTACAATGTGGTATTTCTAACACACGATTCCTTCTTTGACTTGATCTATTTGAATTACTTGTAAATAAATTTTGGTTCTTAAATATATATTTTAAATATTGAAAACAATAAATTTATCTTAGATCTAAAAGTTTAGCTTCTTGGAACAATTGGAAAGAGGGAAAAGTGCGATTTTTGTGAAGCATTATTTTTAATATAAATTTTTGAACAGTTTCTAATGGTTTAATATGATTGTTGTAAGTTCCCCCCATCCAATTATTCCATAGAGAAGCGATGACTAAGTGCATAATATACCATTTTAATCGTATTTATTTCATTTATAATTTTCTGGTTTAAAAACGCACCCGTAAAACGGCTCGCAGTTAGCGTCACGTCATTTTGACACCATGCGTCATGCCCTTCTAAATAAAATAGTGTACAAGTATGACGCGGTACCGTAATATGTGCTGTTTGTCCCATAGGGCACGAAACTTCCTGTTTTATGGTAATTTAAAATATGCGTATATAAGGACTTATATACCTACGCATATTTTAAATTATATTACAAGGGTCAAAAATAAATTTTTAACAAGGGTAAAAAAAACTATCTGATGTCGCACGGAAAAAAAAACATCACCATCATCATTTCGAGTCAAACAACATAAAACTCCGCAAGCAACTTGACAAGACATATTATATGTATGGAGCATATTGATGTACGGTTGTGAGACATTGCGCCTTACCGAAAGAGATAAAAAAAAGACTAGAGGCCTTTGGGATGTGGTACTGCAGAAGAATATTAGGAATTTCCTGGAGATACCACATTATCAATGACGAGGTTCTCAGTAGAATCGTAGAAGAGAAGCACCTAATCAAAACCATCTCAGAGAGGCGAGCCCAATGGATCGGCCTCATTATACGCAATGGGGGTCTACTGCATGACATAATAGAGGGAATAGCTGAGGGGACAAATCACAGAGGGCGCCCCCGACGAGAGTATTTGGAGCAAGTGTGCGAGGATTTGAACTGCGTCTCATATGTTGAGCTGAAGAGGGCTGCAGAGAATAGAGAGCAGTGGAGGACGAGATGCAGGACTTTTCCGCAAACCAATCCCCAGGACTGCCAAGAAGAAACAATTATTAAAGCGTGCAGGACTATTGCCTGGAGATTTTCATAAAACTGAAACAAGTATGTATTGAAGTAAATGTTTTGTTAAATCCAATCCAATATTTTAATGCCCTCCACAACCTTTCCATGTTTACTTGGTGATAAAGTAAAGTCAAAAGTTTTATATTTAGATTTAAATAAGATATATATTAATTTATTGATTCAGTATAAATCTATCAGCTACATTACATTTAGCAATAGTTCACTGGAGAAAATGTAAGTTTAATAAACGTTATAGTATACGAATTTAAAAGTATTTTTAGATGTGAAATAAAATTAAAATTCATTTGGGATTTTTCATGTTAAATATTACCACATATTAATTTTTGTGATTCACTAAATTAAAATCAATGTGAAATAGTTTGAACTTTTAAAATAACAGATATTTCAACAGCAAATAATAAAATATTTTAGTAAATTTGTTTACGTTAGAAAAATGTTTGGTGCCATAAATTTCATAATTTAAAATCAATATAAAAGCCACACGATGACTACCTACATTGACCAGGCAAGACATAACGTGACTTAACCTTATAACATATCATGTTTATATAACTCTAATGGGTTTTTAAAGTTACAAATATTTTAAATGACAGTTATGGCAGTTAATTTTTTGCGACTCTTTCTTTTTTATTTTTTAACTATCATGTGAATTTAGCTCAACCGAAATCAAGTGATGGTTATCACTAAAGCCCTTACAGGGTACTGCAAATTGTACAAAGAAGAATGTACAGATTATATGAAGAATATCAGAATGAACCTTTCCGAAACTTCTAGATTTAGGTTTTTTTTTTTCATCAAAGGAGTTGCAAATTTTTTGCCTCGCTTATTATGTAAAAGGCTTATATTCACTGCAAAAGGTATTTTCCTTCTATTTTTTTTACCATAGTAAAACCTGGAAATTCTTACAGGAGAAGCCGGACTATTGACAGGCATTAACAAATCTTCCGTTCCACTTTGAGAGCATCATCCTCGGGGGACCACTGGTTAATCCTGAGGATTTTAAAGAGCTCGCCCCCTACCTAATAGCCCGATACTTTACAATTTTGGGCTTGGAGGGGGAGATTTAGCAAAATATAAACTCTTGACTTTCACACAGTAGCCAGGCTCTTGATATATCCGGGATTGGAGGGCGAGAACTATTCACGGGGACCCGTCACAATAGATCTTCACAGGTCGCAGTGACGTCAGGAGCTTTCATTGCACTGACCCCCACCACTAAGGATACGAATCTTATGAATTTTGAAAAGAAAGGGTACATTTTAGCCATTTAAATTAACCACTAACCGTAGAATTTTCCATAGTAAACTTTATTTATTTTTTTCGTTAATTACATAATTTAAAAAAAATCATTACCTACTTTCCACTTCTCCATGTCATCGTGTTTAGTTGTATTGTGATTCTCTTTAAGATGCCTCGTTTAACGCCAGAGCAGAAGAAGTTTTACAAAGACAATGGTTTTATTAAGTTGTCGGATATCTTTACTGACGCCGAAATGGATGAGATATGTCAGGAGTACGACTTAATTTTCAAAGCTAAGAGTAATGATGGAATGGAAGCTGCATGGGTGGGGAACGACATGAAGAAACAAGCCAACTACATTAACTACTCAGTAAGCAAGATTTTTTTCTCTTTACAACTACAACTGTCAATTTTTTACTGTTTCCCCATCAATGAGATTGTGTCATCAAAAAAATACTCCTCAAAATGGAATAATAATAATAAATTTCAACAATTTTTAAAGCGCCGTTTTCGAGTAATCACTTCAAGGGCGCTGTACTTTATACTTATTTAAAAAAGGTCTATCTACAGGCTAACTCTTAATTACTATTTACTTACAGACAAATTTAAAAAATCATGTAATACACATTATGTTTGTATTTTTAAAAATTACCTCTAAAAAGTTTCACTTTTCAAATCAGGAGACGATTTCACAAATAAAAGTTTTAAATTTTTTTTTGAAAAGCGATTCGGTTGTACAAATTTGAACTTCTGGAGGTAGAGCATTCTCCATACCAATCATGGTAATTAAAAGATCTACAAAGAACAGATTTATTGCTGGTATTTTTTAAAGTTTTATAATTTTGAAGTGACTAGTTGTCATCGAAGAGTTGACCTGGCGGGTGAGTTGGCTCTCTGGAAACTAGAAATCTATCCAACGCTGTAGTTGATTTATTAATTAGGAAGAATTTTTGACGTCCGTTTTTATGAAAAACACTTTTATTATTTTTTCAATTACATTTTCAAGAGCTGTTGTTTTTTAAAAAACTTTTTTTTTATCCGATTTCCCATTACACTGAACATCCTAATTAAAATTTAAAATTCAGATCTACCAAGAAATAATAAAGAGAACTCGATCTATTCAAAATAATTATGCTTTCTGCCAGCAGTTTATGTAGTCATTTTGTTCTGACCTTTTAATCTGACAGTTTCTTAAATTAATTTTCAAGGTTTTTTGTAATATGAATTATTATAAAATAATATTTTCGGTTAGTGGTTACGGAATAGTTTCGACAAATTCATCCTGTCATTTCCCTCTTTTCTTCAACCTAATGAAGCACATGTAATACCTACTTTATTATCTTCTTGCATATAGATGTCAAAGCTACCAGATTACAGACAGGTCCTAGGACAACTTTTGTCATTTGGCAACTAGCAATTTTTCTTTGTATAAAGGCACCACCAATGAGACTTAGGTCAGGAGAAGTGTGGAGTATACGGAAAGCAAGCTACACATATTGATTATTGCCAGTTAAATACACTTTATGTTGGACCTACTCTTAAAAAAATAGTTGTTTTACGTTTTCACCTATTAGTTTCTTTGTAGACGTCGCTCATACGCAACTCCCGAAAGTGTAGAAATACTGCTGGGATCTTAAAGAAACAGGGTGGGATCACATTTCATGCGTAATTAGCAAATTTATGTGTTAGTAGCAAATGCATTACTTAAAAATTGAATTATTTTTCTGTCAGATTGTCGAAGAAAACAAAATGGACATTTTGGAGTGTTGCCAGGGTAGTAATTTTTTTACCCTACTTTGCTCATCTAATGAGAGAACTAATGAAAATTGGACCTCGGATTAAACAACGCCGTGGTGAACATTTGAACGACATTATCTTTAAAACATCAAATATTACGTTTTATGTTTTAAGTTCAAAGTTCATTAATTCAATTATAATTATTAATTTATTAAATGACCCTTTACTTATCTACTCTGTTGTGTCAATAAATGTTTTCGCGTGCAAAATAACATTTTAGAGAAATTAACAGATTACTTTTTTTTTACCTTACATTTGTGTTATGATTATATTTTTTACAACATTACGCGGCGACTTCACGAATGCGCGCGGCGAAAGCTGGGCAAAGTTGGGGGATTTTGGACACAGTAATATATATTCAAATATGATTCTACGCTTTTTATGGACTATTCTTAATTTTATGGATGTAGGTTTTCGAAGTAAAATGATTGTAACATGATTGATGCATCATTTATCAATGTTATTTTTACTTACAGGTCAAGTCTATTCATAATTTACAATTCCATAGCAGCGTGTTCTCAAAACTCCTCATGAATGCCCGACTTCTCGATGCTCTGGAGGACATCATGGAAACGAAGAATATTTCTCTACACCACACCAAAGCACATTTTAAACCGCCAGAAAATGGTGCTCCTTATTTAATGCACCAGGTAAAATATTATGTTCACTGGACTCAGATTTCGCACTTATATTGGCATACTAAATTCATGTAGTGGGCCGATATTTTTTTTCCAAATTTTGAAAAGTTACCTTTTGGATAACTCGGAATGCAAAAAATATTTGATACTACTTTTGGTCTTCAACCCGAGCTTGACGTTTTCGAAAAAGTCATTTTTTTGCGCTAAACCGGCTGTCATTTCGTATTTAAGTAAGAAAATCAGTCCAATTAAATTTTAGAACGTGCATTAAACCTTATTTAATAAGCATCTAAGGGCGTGAGTTGCGCTTTTTTTTGCAATAAATGGGTAGCATTGTTTTGATGAGCTATTGTTTTCGTCAATATTAGCCAGGCGCTCAATGGAATCAGTTCCGCGGAGTGTAAATTTTTTGCATTTCAGTAGTTTTAAAACGTGTTCGAATATGTAATGTGATAAGGTTATAACTTTAAGCTGTGTATTTATTAACATTTTTTTTATCAATATAGATAATTAACAAAAAGTAGTATGGAATATTTATAAAAATAATTTTTGCGTTCAATGTGATCCAAAAAGTAACTTTTTAGACCCCTTTCACTTTTATGTCTAAAAAAATAAAAAAACTTCATACCAGGCCCACTCTGATGAATAGGTTTATTTGGATAAAAATCAATTCATGGTATCAAAATGAAAAATTCAATTCACTTAAGTTTTGCAGTGTTTTAGTTATCTGTTTGGCTGTAGGATTATCATTACTTTCCGTTCAAAAACGATTCAATGGTCGCGGCATTTGTTCACTTGGACGACACCACTCCAGAAAATGGTGGTCTGGCCGTGTACCCGGGCTCGCACGAGTTGGGGCCGCAGGAGGACAGAGGGGTCGTAGAGAAGGGGGAGTCTTATCATTACATGGATCAGGTAAGGATCACCTTAAGGATCACCCTGTTGTCTTCATATTATACTTACTGTCTTCAACGTCCGGGACACACCGCCTCTATTTGAATACTGGCAATTGGAAAATATCACATACTACGAATACCGATAAAAATATATAAAATGGATTTAGATTATTTTATTTTATTTTCAAAATCAATATTGTGGAAAAATGTTTTCATCCATAAATGTAAAAAAAAGATTTCAAGAAAATACGTTCGTAGAAAAACGCGACGTGTTGGTTGTTGTAACGTCAAGATTCGTGATATTCTTCTACACAAATTTCAATGGCAGGAACAAATAAACATGAATCGTGACGTATTAGGGGCGCGGCCAATGGAATCACTGTTTTTGCGGGAATTCAAAATTACAAATTAGTATTTTTTATGCTACTAATAATAAGCAAATAATATTATTTTTACTGGACTGTATATCATAGACCTTTATTACTTTAAAAATGTAAAAAAATAAATCTTTCCCTATTGTCTTGTATTTTACAGCACGTTCTGTTTTTCGACAACCCTTTTAGCAGTCCTGTATTTTAATATAAATAATACGCCATACATGGTATGATAAATGAGGTGTTCTATATTTTTAACATAAAGACTAGACAGATGCCACCGTTTTGTAGCAACAATTCACGGACAGTGTATACTTGTAATGCCGTATTAAACAGACTTCATGAACTCGGCAATAGTTATTCCCACGTATCCGATATATTTAGTGTAGGGTATTGTTCCTATAGAACAAACCTTTTGAACTTTTTCAAAGATGGAGAATGGTAATTATATTTATTTATTTATGCATTTCATAGTATACACAGTTTATTGTTCACTTTGCCCAGCTGTATGAAACAGTACTCATGATTTTCTTGTTGTATTACTGTAGAATGTTTTATTATTTAAACTTTCTACTGAATATGCTGTATAATTTTTAGGTTAATTTTATAAATGTAAATCTTGTATAATATAAAGTGAAATTAAAAAAAATGTTCATTGACTTGGTCAAATAGAATAGTATTTTCAAAAAAAACATTGTGCAGATCAACTGCTTGTATTGCTCCTTATATTTTTCCCTATCAATCCATAAAGGTCACAAAATTTCCAAATCTCCTGAGTAGCTTTGCATGGAAAAAATCTTGTGTGAGATCGCCTCCCAAGTCATTTAACCGATAACAGTACCAAGCTAGTGAAGTGTTTCTCAAACATTTTCAACCGAGATTTGTTAGTGCTCACCCAGACCACTAACTCAGCACATACTATGCACAAGCTGTGCCAGCGTCAGTTGACCACTAGCTTGCCAGCAAAGTTCCATCACCTCCCCCCAAGAATTTAGCAGATTAGTGGAGTTGTGCCACCTTCTCTTCAAATAGTCACTCTCTAATTTCTCATTTTCTACGCATTTCGTCCGTTCCTCAACAAACACCGAAGTTTGCTGCGCGGTATTGTCGATAACTCTGAATATGCAGAACATTAGTTTTTATGACCTTAGACAGGATCAACATAGACTGTTCCACATTCCAATACACATAACCAACTTGCCAATGGTTACACCTCTTGCAAGGGCTACCTCTATGTTGAACAATACTACTTTGGACATTGATATTTTTCACGTCTCTGAGGTAATTTTTTAATGCAAGATCCTCTTGCTTTTTTAATATTTCCTCAAGATTTTATATGTACCTATGTGTTATTTAAAAAAATCAATATTGTTATCGGTTAAATTTTGTCTTCAATCCGTGCTCATGTCTGAGGATGGTGATTACGCCTGACTCCAGACATGGCTCGTCTGTGGATAGTCTCACTCCACCTGGAACGGTCTTGCGCTCATCTCTATAGACTGACGAATGCCTATGCATTCGTCAGTGATGATTCTGATAGTTTAGTGACTGTGCCGCTCCATCTTGTCGGTTGACGTCCACGCGACCCTGTTCTTTGGTCATTTTCCAGAAGGATAGTTTTCTTCAAACTATCAGAGTTCCCCCTGGAAATATGTCCAAAGAACTGCAGGATTCTTTTCTCGCAAGTGTCTTTCTTCTATGCCCAGTTCCTAGAGTATAGATGCATTCGTACGTCTGGCCGTCCACGGAATCTGCAGCATTTGCCGCCAACACCACATTTCGAAAGCTTCGATTTTTTTTCAGATTTCCCCAGTGTACAACACTCCACACCGTACATGAACACTGAGAAAACCGAGGCCTTTACCAGTCTCTTTTTGGTGTTAATGGTTATACTGCTATTCTTCCAAACCTTCACCTCTTCACTCATAGCACTTTTGGCAATACCTATACGTCGCCGTATTTCACCTTCACACCCACCACCATAGCTAATGAGAACCTAGATAAAATAAATTGTCGACTCTTTCTAAGTTGCGCTATAAGGATAATGGAGCTATTTTATTAGCTCGATCAATGATCATAAGCTTAGTTTTGCTAATATTCATTGAGAGTCCCAGGTAGATATAAATATATCTAATTTTGTTGGCATTTTATATTATATGTATGAATTAGGATTTAATATTTTGTAATCTTCATATGTATAAATAAATCATTTGGAACTTCCTCATTTGTGTTTTAGACAAAGTTTCCCCTCGAGAAGGCCAGTCCGATCTCCGCTAAGCGCGGGGAAGTAGTGGTGTTCTCGTATCTCCTGATCCACGGCAGCTACCTAAATCTGACGACGCGCCCTCGCCGCATGTTCCTGGCGCAGTTGATGAGCGCGGATGACGAGCCGCTGCAGGCCGCGCACCGCTCCCCCGGCCAGGGCTGGATGCTCCGGGGCAGGGACATGAAGAGACAGGCAGTCATGGCCAAGAGATTCGAGAACGAGTAATATCTAGAAAATACGTCTATTCACATCGCGGTTGATCGGCTCATGACCTCATCTGACAGACCACTTTTGTTTTACCAGTTTTAGATTTAAATAAATTTTATATTAAGTATGTAGTTGTGATCAACCATTTACAATTTTTTTAAGTGTATTTAACTCTCAAAAGACTGTGGTAAAACTACCTTTGGAAACGATGCTGGAAATATGAGATATTTTGTAACACAATTACAGGTAAACGTCGTTTTACGCCGGGGTTTCGTTCCGAGAGACACCGGCGTAAAAAAATCGGCGTAAAATGAACACAAATATAATAAAAGATATAAGATTAGGTTCCGTGTCAAAATTCTAAGAACAATCTAAAATATTTATTTAATACAACCATACAGACGGATGGAACAAGATAAAGAGGTACTGAAGACCATAAAGAAAATAAAACTTGAGTACTTTGGGCATGTGATGAGAGGCGAAAAATATAAAATTTTACAAATCATTCTACGGGGAAGGATTGAACTTCATTCATGCGTCTTCACGCAGTGCAGGTAAAAGGCGCATCTCTTGGCTTAAGAACTTGCGCGACTGGTTCCATTGCAGCACTCAGTTCTTGTTCAGGGCAGCTGCCGACAAAGTAAGAATCGCAACGATGATTTTCCAACCTCCATCGGGGAGAGGAACCATAAGAAGAAGAATACATCATATCGTATATATTTAAAATAAATTATAAATATATAATAAATACAGTTTAAATTCATTTACAAAATAAATAATGATCTTTTGATATAAATGATGATTTTTTTATAATAAATACAAACTGGCCAGTTCGTCGGTACTAAATTAAATTCTCACACTTTTTTTAAAAAACCAACCAATTTCATTTTCTTTGATTGAAGCTTCCTTTCTTGCAGAATTATAGCATAAACTACAAATATTTGAATATTCTTTTAATTTTAATACTAATAAAATAAAAACGTCATCTTAGAATATGTGTTAGGACTTTACCTAGACAATACTGTCTTGATAATTTAATGTCCTTACGTGCTTTGGAATACGAATAGTTTTTTTTGTTGTTGTTTGAGTGAGTGTTACATTGGGCGAATTCTTCGGTTTCCGATATGTTTATACATATCGGAGCTATCACAAATAACTATCGACGTGCTAAGCATTTGAGCGATCATACTTTTTTTAAGCCAATCAAAAGGCTTAAGTAAGCCCTAATAGATTGGCATTTATGAATAATACTTAATCTAAACATTCATAAAATTAACTTAAATGAACAAAGTGCATAATTAACAAATGTGGGACATCGCGAGTCAGGAGAGACAACACCGTTTGCTTCTTAAATGCCTGCCCTTACTATAGGAACACATCGACAGTACCGTTTAGTGAGATTTCGTTCACTGTTCTGAGGATTCTTGGCAGAGGGGAAAATAATCCGATGTTAGTTTTATAATTTCTCACAGCAAAGAAAGTATTTATATATTTACTTACACTCTTTATCAAAATACAATTCTATGTTCACTTACGTATTGGTACGCAAGTTACGGCGAGGTACATTTAAGTTTATCTGAGCAAGGATATCATAGGCATCTATCTATACAGCCAGATATTAATTTGTGCAAAAATATCAAACCAGCTAAAATTCTTCTGAATTCTAAGCTGAAGATATGAAAGTACTCTAGACGATCATAATAGTTGATTATGAAAGTATTTGATCCGATTCTAAATATTAACGATTTTGAAAAATTACGTTGCACCGATTCAATCGGCGTTATATGCATATTATAATTAGGAGACCATATTATAATAATAGACCATATTATTTAATTCTATAGAATTAAATTCTAGCAAACTACGAACAAATGAATTATACAATGTAATTTCAATTTTCGGGCTTTTGAATGGCTTAGATATTCGCAAAATAAATCCTCAGATTTTGGACGCTTTCTTTGAAATGTGATCAATGTGATGGTTGCATTTAAGTTTGTTATCAAAAAGTATCCCAAGATCTCGAATTGCCTCGACGTTCATTAAAATTGTGTTGTCGATTGAATAATTGAAAACGATTTTATCAATTTTTCTTGTGAATTTAATAGACATACATTTATTTATATTAAAAAACAAGTTGTTTTTATCACACTAAGATAACAAAAAATGTAGATCATTTTGTATTTTATGACAGTCATCAATTGATTTTATAATTTTGAATATTTTAAGGTTCTGCAAATAAAAGATATTTGGAAAATTTAATTTTTAAAACAATTTAATTTATAAATATCAGAAAGAGTAGAGGTCCGAGGTTGTATCCTTGTTGTGTACCAGAGGATACGGAATAAGGAGAGCCTGAAAACCCGCTGATAACAACGATCTGAGATCTGTGCGTGAGGTATGTTTTCAACCAATTTGATAGTGAGCCAACCACCCCAAATCTCTGAAGTTTTAATAGTAGAAGATTATGATTGACCTTATCAAAAGCTTTACAGAAATCTGTATATATGGCATCAACTTGCAAATTGTTATCGATGCTGTCACTAAAAAATTGGGTGTATTGGATAAGATTTATTGTAACAGATCGTTTGAAAAAAAAATGATGTTCTGATAGAATAGAGTTTTTAACATGTGAGAATAATATATGATATACAAGAGATTCAAGAATCTTGCTAAGGCATGATAATTTTGCAATTGGTCTGTAATTTCTGACATCCTCCTTATCGCACTTCTTAAATGTTGGAGAGATGTGTGCAGTTTTCCATAATAATGGAAAAATACCAGAATCAATAGATTTATTACAGATGATATAAAGATGATACAATGAACAATAATGAACATGCTTAGGATATCGCAGTCATGAGTCAACGCGTGTGTAATCTCTAAGTCAACGCTCGTGTCGGTTTTTTTTATTTCCTCATAAATAAACACAGTTCATTGGCGAAAAATCGGCGTTTACTATAAAAAATAATACAATATATTGCATTTGCAAAATAGTAAGGAGCATCTAATACAAAAAAGTGAAAATTAAATTACAATTACTATGGCGACTGCTTTTCTTGACATTTGGCTTGCCAACCGCCGCGCCGGCTAAATGCAATGAATAGCATGATAAATAATAAATAAAAATAGCAGATTTGGAATATTTTCCATATTTACACCGGTGAAATTCAAATATGTGATAGCGCAGCAAGATTATACGTCGCGAAACGTCAATATTTTGACATTTAAAATTAGGTGTTCGCGAATGTTCAATTGTGATCGGGAATGCGATAAACAACCATGGTGAGAAATTGTTATCACGTCGCTTATTAGCACGTAGATAGTTATTTGTGATTGAGCTACAGGTGTCGTTTGTATCACTACGTTCTTCTTCCTCTTTCGAAGAGGGATTTGGGATATAATATTTCCGCGATCTGAATTTGCAACTGAATCTGAACTAACACTGCATTTCTTCACTGTCATACTGTTAAAATAGATTTCCAGTTTACTCACTAATCAGCAGAGCTGACCGATGACGGGAACCATGACGGGAATCGAAACCGAGACCTCTTGCATGGTAGGCAAACGCGCTGACCATTACACCACGAGGCCGACATCACAGCGTCGATAGTACGATACTTAAAAATATTTTTACACGAATTTTATCTTTTTTTGATAATCTTTTAATAACTATTTTTTTAAAACACTGAACTTCCTTATTGCCATAAGAACTTATTGGTTTTGTTAATTTTTCCTGAAAAATTTGTTTGTTTGCGATTAGTTTCATACAAATAAAATAGGTATGTTTTTTTTCCAATACGATAATATTGGCTCCGCATAATTTAACCTTTTTACAAAAAAAAATTCCGTATGTCCAAGTGCTTGCAGACTGGCTGGATTTCCTACCTAAGGAGTTATCCATATTTAATTACAATAAAATAA
The DNA here is from genome assembly GCF_059751315.1 of Micrasema longulum. Taxonomy (NCBI): domain Eukaryota; kingdom Metazoa; phylum Arthropoda; class Insecta; order Trichoptera; family Brachycentridae; genus Micrasema; species Micrasema longulum. Next base: position 197,283 of record NW_028277513.1, read on the forward strand.
ATAAATTTGTTGCGGCAAAGAAGGTTTCAGCTTTTTTACTTCACAAAAGTCAACAGATTGAAGAGTTTTGAAAATGTGGATGTTCAAACATAACAGTGTAAAATGGCCACTTAAACCAGCCAATGACAGGTCATAAGCCCTGTAAATGCCTAGACTTCCATATTCCCATCTCATTTTTTTTGCCCCTCTGTTGCAACAAATGTAAACGTTTTTGCTATTATTATTTAATATTTGTTTAGTGAAAATTATAGATATATTTTGAATGATCTTCGACAAATTAATATTGTAATACAGTGACGTATTGTGTTATAGACATTTATTAATGACTTTTAAACGCGTCGAGTGTTAGAAAAGCCACATCCGGCGGATATCTAAATAGTCCATTTCCATGCATCTTACAGTTAAGTACGTACATTACATGTGAGTACATTTAATGTATCAATTATTTCTAATAATCAACATTAAATAAATGATGTCCCGGTTATAAATTTAACTACGTACTTTTATTTAATTTCAATAAATAATAATTAATTCCGACACACTAGTAGGAGAGTGGAGGGTAATGCCGTACACCTAACATTAAATGTCATGTTCTTGGAATCTATTCGATACAAGTCTAACTTTTATGAAGGTATCAATTCACCCTTAATTTCTCATTTTTTTATTTTCCACATCCACCCCTAAGTGAAGCATGTGGACATCACCGGGGCCCCGATTACAATGGGAAGTTAACATTTATCTTCAACTCGAAAAGCAGAATATAAGTTTATTTATTATTCTATTTATTAATTACATTATTTTTTTTTTACATTTTACATTTTTTTTTTGCACTACAACAGGCCAGGAGGCCTAATTACAGTAGTGAATTACATCACAGAGCACCCAGGCTTGAGAAAAATCAAATTGTAATTTTTGTGTTCTCACCGGGAATCGAACCCGGAACCTTCCGTGCGTGAATCAAGCGTCTTGACCACTACACCACGGAGGCCGCCATACATTTGTTAGAGACAGAGATTATACATACATTTGTTAGAGACAGAGACACAGTTTATAGCGACACAATCAGGAACGACCCATGTCTGTGAACTTGCTCCGACTCGCTAGAAAATCCGTGTTGAGTCGGGCCACTTGTAATGCATTCATAACCATACATTCACACACATATATACATATATATTCGCACATACATATTTATATTATATTTTATACATACATATACATATATATTAAGTTTATACACACCATTGATACTTTATACATTATTACATTTTACATTTATAAATACATATTAATCATTTATTAGTTAGTCCACATTTGATCGCAGAAATCCATTCCCGTTCGAGCAAACCAGTTACTCAAACCAGATTTGAATTTCGAAAATGACTCAGATTTCTTTGTAAAATAAAATATGCATAAATTGTTCTCTTCTAAACATGCTCAATTATAGATTACCAACGAAGATACTTTAGATGTTCATGCAAATATACTCATTTTCGTAAAAAAATACATTGTTTTTTCTTTATAGACAGTCGAAGATAAATCTGTTAACTTCCCATTGTAATCTAGGCCCTGGTACCTCCAGCAGACTCGATCGCCAGCCAGCACTCGCCTCCTCCCGCGTCAATCCAGCGTCCCCTACTTAAGTCGAACAAGATCGAAAGACCGTCACCGACGGCCTTCTAGGAAGGCGTAAGCTCGCCGGTTTAAAGAAGAGGCAACTTGGGTGTAGGTTCTCCTGAGGCATGCGCAGCACGTGTCCAAGCCGGGTCCACCGCCGCATGAGGACTGGGAAAAAGAAAAAAAAAAAGACGCTTATTATAGAATGCTGCAGTGTCCGTTCTCGGACTTCAATGTTAGTTATAAAATCGAACCAAATTATGCCTAATATTCTCCTCAAGCACGTACTCTAGAAACTCTGAATTTCATTTTCATTTATTTATTCAGATATTTAGAACATTACAGAAAAAAGACCCAATTCATTCTAAATACAATAATAGATCACAAATTACAGTAGATAGTTATGTTATTAAAATAATATAACAAAATGTAAAAAGAAAAATTAAAAATTAGAAAGTGCTTTCCTAAGGGAAGGCCCACTGTCGTGAAATATGTCGACATCTGGGGCGATGCGATTAAGTAGCAAGATTGCTCTACCAACCGGCATAACCATTGGCAGGTTGGTTCTGCATCGCGGTAGGTAAAACAATCGATGCTGTCTTTGTCGAAGATAGTTATCAGGTACGAACAGACCTACATCCATCAGAATTTCCTGAGTTTTGGTAAGATGCCAAGATTCGCACACATGTAGGAGCACTGGCATTATAGTTGAATAATCGGCATTTCATTTTGACCGAGTATAGACTAGAGTTCCAGACAACATGCATCATGTTAAAAGTTGCTCCGGCAACCCTTAGGTTTGGTTACGAGCTCTTTGTTCATGCTTCCATCTTCAGTTATGTAAACTCCCAAGTATTTAAAGCTGACAACTTTCTCGATCCTCTGTTTATTATTATAGAGAGCTGAATTAAGTTAGGTTTTAAATTACTAAAATTTATTTATATGTGACTACCACGGAACCCAATAAAAAAGAATTAAAAAAGGGAGAATGTACGTAATTACCCGACACTTGCTTGTTATTCCGTATATCATTCATCTCATTTCGTACACTCTTTCAAGGCTCAAAAAATGACGAATAAAGTGTTTTTTACAAATGATAAAATGACTTTTTCAATCAAACCTTTATTCAAGTATTTACATGGGAACATTCATTCACAAAATTCACATTAATAATTATCCGCAGAAGTCTCACCGCTGCATAAAGCACGTGGGTACTTAATGCAAGAAACATCTGTGCCATAATTTTTTGTTCTAAAAAAATTCTTCGCATATTATTCACATTATCTTATCTTAAATTTGCGTTCTTTCTCCGCATTGGCAATTTTGAGGTAAACTTTGATGAAAAGAGCAATGTGGTAAAGTGGCATTAGCTCGGTGTAAAACAAATAGTTACTTATGTATTTATTTTAAAGACAGTCGACAATGATATAAACAGTCGACAATGATATAATAACATTAAAAAAAAAACAGTTTAAAGACCGACCAGCAAAGTTTCTAAATGAAAATCATACATATTATTAAATTGTGTTGCAACATAAGGATGTGTTTATGTGTATTTGTATGAGAGTAAGTGTAATGTGTATTAAGGTGGGAGTAAGTGTTCAGGAGTGTGCATCATTTAATAGTAAGTGGGATCGTATCGCAGCCAGAAATAATAAGTCTTAATTTATTTTTAAATATTATTAATATTCAAAGCATTAACTTTGTGGTCCAACATTTTAATATTATGTTATAAAAATTGTATAAAACCACTCACCGACTTATCTGTCTACCGGTTTCGAGACGTAACCCGTCTCTTCGTCAGGACAACAACACTACACCAACATGCAAATACCACTACACACCTTCACCATAGTAGATTTGCAAAAATATAAAATCGACATGCAGGTTAGACACATGCTTCACTACGCCACCACCGAGGGGTAATGACTTATGAAGCTAATATTTCAAAAGGATGTTGTTGTCCTGACGAAGAGACGGGTTACGTCTCGAAACCGGTAGACAGATAAGTCGGTGAGTGGTTTTATACAAATTTTATTAACATAATATTTTTAAATAAATTAAGGGGCATGTAAAATATATCAATAGATGAAAAAAAATCATTATAGTTAGAGCAAGAACGATAGAGGAAAGAGTGTTGTGCATAGTTAGTGCTACAGACTGGCAGATGGAATAAATACTTATTTCTTGTTACTAACTAACTAACTAACTAACCATCACGCCATTTCCCCGGAGGGGTAGGCAGAGAGGATAGAACGCCACACCACTCTGTCCTGGCACACTTCCTTTGCTTCCTTCACATTCATACATCTTCTCATGCACGCACGTCGATTATTCCGACTTTTCACATGACCACTTTCAAGAATTTGTTGTACTTGATCATGCCATGTCTTTCTCGGCCTTCCTCGACTTCTACAACCAGACACATTCGCATCATAAATCTTTTTAGCCGTTCTTTCATCATTCATTCGCTCCACATGACCGAACCATCGCAAAAGACCTTTCTTAATTTTGTCGATAATGCTTAACTCAGCCTTGCATTCTGCTCTAATTTCGACATTAGGGCACCTATCATACATTGTTTTTCCGCACATTCGCCTGAGGGATCGCATTTCAACAGCATTCAGTCTACTTTCGTCCCTTTTTTTCCAACTCCATGCTTCGCTTCCATACATTAGGGTTGGTACCAGAACTCCATTTTGAACTGCTAATTTAGCCGATAGACTATAGATATTTCTTGTTATGCGGTTAATATCGTACAGTGTACGGAATTAACCACGATATCACGATTCATGTTTATTTGCTCTGACCATTCAAATTTGGTTAGAACATTGTCACGAATCTTGACATCACAACTATCAAGGCCAAACATGTCACGTTTTTTTAGCAACGTATTAAAAAAAAAAATGTATGAAAACATTTCTCCGCAATATCCATTTTGATTTTGAAAATACAATGAATTATTCTAAATTCGTTTCATATATTTGTATCGGTATTCGTAGTTTGTGATATTTCCCTTTTGGCATATGTTTCACGGAACGGACTTTAGTCTGTTGCGAGCGTTCTCCGGCTACTTTTGAACCGTTGCCTCCTCGAAATTACTAAAATGCCTCTAAATGTACGCTAAGATTCTGCACAAATCGATCTGGAGAAAGTAGAAAAAGCGACGGCATAACCTTTCACCGGAAATTAATGCTTTTATCTTACTCAATACTTGTTTAAAATAGCTATTTTAATGTTGAAAAACGTCTTATGAATATGTTACCAGTATTTATTAGTCGTAAGCCATCCTTTGTCTCGGTCCATTTTGATTAGTCGGGCGTACAGTGAAACGACAAACGGAAGGGAGCGACATACTCGATAGAACTTACAGTAGACCGATTTAAACAGTCAGCGCTTTTTACAGAACTTGTTTTTCTTGTCAAAGTCGACGTGATATGACGTGACGATACTTGATCCCTCTGCTGGTCATTCCCTTTTCTTTGGGGACGACTTTTTAGCTCGGATTTGCATGGAGTGTCATCTTTATATATATTATATCTTAATGATTATATTTCAATTCGAAATTTGGTCACGCTTTAATATACAACCTGTACATGACGAGTATATGGCCATTTTTATTGTTTATACAATCAAATCGTAAGTAAAGTATACTAATTTATTCATAGTTTACACTAAAAACCACAAACAGCAAATGTCACATTGACTTTTTATTTTAATATACATACATATAGGTACAATATTTATACATTATTCAACTTCTTTACTAAAAGTACGTCAATAATTTTATTTCATTAAAATATATAAAAATAATAATAGGGGAGCGCGGGGAAATGAGAGCGGGCGGGTAATCGGAGCGATGGCGATTGTGCGGAACCTATGCACAATCGAGTGGCCTTAACCACTCAAAAGTTGTTGATAAAAAAGCGCAAGATAATCCTAAGGTAGGTTATTAACAAAATTTGTTTAAATTCTTCTTAAGAGCCCACAAACGTCCCCTCGAAGCATCGAGGATGATTAGACCTTAAGTCTATTTTGTTTGAATTAAAAAATATTGTAATATTATATGTACATAAATGGCAAAGTTACCGATGGCGGACCCTCGCTACACTCACGATTCTAGCCAGTTTTTAATTCAGGTTATTATATACACATTTTATCAAAACTGTTTTTTCTTTCTTGAGATAATTATGTGGGGAATTTGATCTAGATTTTTGGGGAATTTGGAAAATTAGCATTGACAACGCTGCAGACAGGTGAAAATTATATTTTTTTACGCACACTCGCACACTGTTCTCACTACACGCGTCTTTCCGCCATTACTGTCAAATTTTTAAAACGTTATTATGTATATGTTTATAGAATTAAACAATAGATGGCATTAGTAGTTCCTCTAAAATCTCAAGGGATTGTTTTACGTACATATATATGTTTAGTCAATTTGTTTGTCACCCTCAATCTAATTTTCCCAATTCAGATGGCGATAGGGTATGTTAGTATCAACATAATAAAAACCTGGCATCATCCTAGTCAAGACCTATCATGCAATCTATCAACCAACCTATCAAACAACCTTATCAACCCCACGCAATAGGAAAACCTAATCATAGGTACTAGGACAGCGTCCTAAATAAAACACCAGCAGCTCAGCCAGGCCCCCGACCGATACACGCCTCCTAGCCATACTCGTTGGTGTATTTTATTTTATTTTTCCCATAAAAACAAAACACATTATGGAATTTAAACAATGGTTTCAATATGTCGGTAGAAATATATACATTAAATGTGTTCGCATACTTTTTTCGGTGTTTGAATGTTTTTAGGTATGTTTGACAGTTAGTATCAATAAAATTTGTTTAATAGGCGCTAGAACAATATGTTATCGTGCGAATAACACCAATTTTATTGTTCTGCGATATTTACGTACTCAGTTATTGATATTTTTGTACATGTACTAGCGTAATCGTAACGTAAAAATAAAAATGGCGGCCATTTAAAGGGGGGTGAGGTAGGTCATTGTAGGGGAGTGGATTTGTTGATAAAAATACCTGAAAAATACTCCCCCTAAATATCGGTATGTCATGCCCGTCCATATTGTACATACGTATATTATAGTACCTTTATTTCACCGTCATTTTTACTCACGTTCGACCGCAAAAGGGAACTCATTTCTAAAATTATACAACCTATCATTATGATAATAATTCACGAAAATAACTTCTCCCAATCTCGGTGAAATCCCAGTCACACATTACTCATGAAAATGCCACAGTTATAAAAAACCTGTTCTTCTGGTTAAAAAGATAAGCGGTGTCTGGGAACAGGAAAATATCACCTACTACGAATGCCGATAAAAACATGTGAAATGGATTAAGAAAAATCAATGAGGAACTTCAGCCCTACGGGAAATTGGATACAAAAAATGTTTTCTTACGCGGGGTAAAAATTAGAGCATTAAATTGTACTGCAAAGTTTCTTGAAAATGTACAGAAAAAATAATAAAAAATATTTTGATAAAAACGCACTACTTTAAATTACGTCATTGGTTCATGTGAATCAACCTATGATCTGAGAGCTATGGAAGATTTCCGGTCTGCTTGTCGCTTCTGGACCAATGGGAAGAACTGAATGAGAATAAGCGGAAATGAACCTCTGACGTTACACACGGAGTTATTTCAGAAATACAAAACTTTGAAAAATCGTAGCGCCGATAATACGATATATAAAAATAAAAAAATAAAATTTTTTTGACTTAGTTTAACAGTCTTTCAACAAATAAAAAATTTAAAAAAACCACTGAACTTCCTCATTGTATTTTCAAAATTACTATGATTATTTTGGAAAAATGTTTTCATACATAATTTTAAAAATAAAATTTTTGAAAAATATGTCTACAAAAACGCAACATGTTTGGCCTTCAATATGTTTCTTTTTTGGGTGATACCGTGTGTGTTGGATTTGTTCCGACGTTTCGGCTACCATTGCAGGAGCCATCTTCAGGGTAAACTGAGTGGTTCACTATTAAGTCGAAGTTCATAATTATTAATAATATTTGTATACCGTACGCCCGAAGACGGTAGATTAAACTGGGCGTTTTATGGATTTTGAATGATCATTGCTCCCATAAGAAACAATTTATCGAAAAGGGAAACGATAGACATGCCAATGGTAAATATTATAGAGTGTAAGAAAACATTATCTAGTAATCCACGGAGAAAATACGAGAATACGTTTGTATGAAGAAAAAAATCAAGCGTTTTATAATCGATAGTTTTAATTTATGAAATATCGTATTTAAGAAATCTGAATATATTTAAGTCTTAAGAATTTATGCTTTTTTATATTATTATTTATTTATTTATTATATACGCCCTTAAATTTAGTAAATTGGGTCTATAATCCCAATCGTCCATGCGCTCTGTAGCAGCAATACGTGCTGGGATATTTATTTATTGTACAGCGCTCTTGAGGTGATTTTCACAAAAATGGCGCTATATAAATTATCTAAATATATATAGGACTTTTACATGACCGGTACAAAATTAAAATTTAAGCGTATCATGGTTATAACAATACAATATGTATGTCTATTATTTATTTATTTAACAACTGTAGTCTGCATTTCTTTACGGGCTGTTTAACCCATTTCGTAATGCAGATTGTAAACATAAGTTTGAAAATTATGAATAGAAAGCAGATAGCTGCTAAACTGCCGACATGTACAGAAAAATAGATCCATATTATCCGCAGAAGCCGTATTGAGCGATCGAATTGCCCAGTTAACGTCTGAATTCTGACGTGCATTTGTACGGCTTCTGGGTGTATAAAACAGTGCACGATCTCGCTCTAGTATAATTATTAGGAACATACAAATGGATTTCTTTTAGTATATCTTTATATATATAACTCCTCTATACGAATGATGTCACCGTACTCCTCCTAAACGGCTTAACCGATTTACGTGCGGTTTTCAGAGAAATATAGATCTTTGCGCTGTGCGTGTTCGTAGATATTAAAATCTTTCATCGAATATGTAAAAAAGAAGTTAGGAGCATAAATGCTTTATTCATCAATCTACCGGGGTTGCGTTCGGTTAGAATGCATTTGCGAAAAAATGAAAAGATGTTGTTATTTTGTGTTTAAAAAAAGTTTGTTTTTGAATGTTTACAAACAGCATTTGTTTTTTGTGGATCTCAATCAGATTCTTTCCTTAAATTCCTTATAATTTTTACCCATTTATTTAATTTTATTGGATTTTTGGTAACACTAAAATAATATAAAATTTAATGTATTTTAAAAAACCGTATTTCTACATAAGTACACCCCTTTGTTGGTGAGACGACCGGAGTTTGACGTTTGCGAAAAGAATGCCATATTTGAAAAAATATTTATTTTATGTTTTGGAATTCAACCATAAACAATTACCTACTTAAATTTAATATTATTTGTGTGTATAAAATTAATTGAATATTGTCAATTTTTAGTTTTGGAATTTAATCACAAACAAGTGTCTAGGTACTAACTTATCAATGAAAAGTCTTTTGCCAACGTTTGGGCAGGACAACGTCTGTCGTGTCCGCTAGTTTGGTATAATTATATAACTTCCAAAAAATCAGCCTATAGAAATGTTTCCTAAGAAAAATTTGACGACGAGACTCGAGGGTGTTGTAATCCAGCATCCTTGCTAGAAGTAACGATGGATACAAGAATGGAAAATGATTATTTTCTTTAAGATATAAGTATCGCTAAAATCACTTTTAAACCTTCTCTATTTCAAGGGTGTCGTTTGATTCATAAGGGTCTCAAATGATGAAACAGTATTCTAGTATGCCGAGGACTATAGTCTTTAAAATATAGCTTGATTAGAACGACAGCTGTTAAACTAATTTCATTAGTGATGAGAAATTACTGATCACTGATCAAATCGATTTTACCAGTTATTTCAAGCAATCATGAAACTCGGTTTCCGAAAATTGGCATAAAAAACGCAAAAACAAGCCTGTTATAGTGTGTTTAACACAATTATTCAACAAAAAATGAGACATTTATATTTTTTTCATGAACAACATCAAATGAATTATTTTTTTATTCGATCAATTAACATTGATAAATTTGTCCCATCTCTAACGTTTTTGCAAAATGATGTAACCTTGTAAGAACGTCGTTAATAATTAGGTTTATTTTAGTTTTCTTTTAGTTTTAACGCTGATTTTATATATTAATGTTGATTTATGTTTCAAGCATTGTATTAAAAAAATAAATTAACACGCCAGATACAAATGATTTTTCGTGTGTCAATATAAATAACTCCTTTGACGTTACTACAAAGTTATGTCGTCACTTTGTTTGACAGCTGTCATTCTAATCATGTTACATTTTAAGGACTATAGTGTATTTTACAATGTGCGAATTGCAGTAGTATTATTGAAATATCTAGATTTTACAAGTACAAATCCAGGCATCTTACTAGATTTATCTACAACACTAGTAATATGGGACTTAAACGGGAAATTTACTTCAAAAATAATACTACGATCCATAGAATTAAGAATAGCCAAGAAGGGGCGGGGCGTAGAATCATATTTGAATACATCGGACTGTGTCCAAAAATGCCCCCACTATGTCGCACTTTCGCCGCTCGCATACTTGAAGTCGCCACGTAATGTTACCATGTTGCGAAAAATATAATTATAACACAAATGTAATTAATATAAAAATAAAAAAAAGCAATTTGTTAATTTCTCTAAAATTTTATTGTACACGCGAAAACGTTGATTGACACAACAGAGTAAATAAGTAAATTGTATTAAAAAAATATATTTTTTTTGTTTTTTTAACAAAATACATAAGAGGTAAAACAGAGTATTTGAAAAGTAAAGGATAATTACAGAGCAATAAAATACATATAAATGAAATACATACTAACAGTAAAAAGAGTACAACAATGTTTGAATATGTCCAAATGCTTGCAGACTGGCTGGATTTCCTCCCTATTCATATTTAAATTTATTTCAACAGAGAAAGAAAACGTTATTGATAAGGGAATATGGAAGTCTAGGCATTTACAGGGCTTTTGACCTATCATTGGCTGGTTTGAGTGGCCACTTTACACACTGTGTAACATTTACCATTCTGCCTATGTTTAAATATTCACATTTCCTTAACTCTTCCATCTGTTGACTTTTGTGAAGTAAAGGAGCTGAAACCTTTATTATGTGGGTGAGATTCATCTGGCTGAACCAAATCACCTACTAGGCAACGCCTGAAAACAATTTTCCAATTATTATACTTCTTAATAAAGTGTTTTTTTCAGCATTCGAATAAAGAAAGTTATTTGACGTGAGAATTTTAAATATTAATACTTATTAAAAACGAAACATATAAATTTCTCCATACTCGTTTCCGAGCCAGTGTAGTCTGATGATTGGGAGAATTTACAAAATAATTCTGTCTACCAGACGCCGCAACAAATGCAATCTTTAAAAGTGTCTTAACCGGATAGTATCACTACCGAATTTTTATCTTGCGCGCTCGCCACTATCGTAGACCCCTACGTACGTAACTATATTTAACCATGTAATTTTTACTCCGGTTGACCGCAAAAAGGAATTAATTTGTAAAATTATAAAAGGTATCATTATGATAATAATTCGCGAAAACAACTTCCTCCTAATCTCGGTGAAATCCCCATAACACGTTACTCATGAAAATGCTACAGTTAAAAAAAAACCTGTTCTTCTTAATATAAGTTGTTAACTTAGGCTATTAGCGATATTCTTATTCTTAAAGAGGTGCGTCAGTGCAATACAAGCTTCTGACGTCACTGCGACCTGTGAAGATCTATTATGACGGGTCCCCGTGAATAGTCCTCGCCTTCCAAGCCCAGGCCTAGCCCAGCCCAACTACCGTGTGGAAGGTGAGAGTTCTTCTTTTGATACATCTCCCCCTCCAATTCCAGATCCGTAAAGTATCAGGCGATTAGGTAGAGGGGAGCTATTTAACATCCTCAGGTTTAACCAGTGGTCCCCCGAGGATGCGGCTTTCTTTATGATGCAAAGCGTCATATTAACATTAGCATATAATGTGCATAGGTGTTTCCTCATCTGCACTGCAGAACCCACATCTAGAAGTTTTGGAAAGGTTCATTCTAGCAAGGTGTTTGTTCAATCTGCAGAGCCCTGGGCGGGCTCTAGTGATAACCCTCACTTGATTTATGTTGAGCTTAATTAGGTCGAAACCAAACCTTTGCGAGTACCGTTTTATCAGTTCCATCGCGTGGTGCTGACTTGGTGCTTTTTGGCGGAGCATTACACTCTGTTTCCTGGGCCATGACCAGCTCGTTACGAGGAGCATATTTAAGCTACCCACGGTAGGGTTCAGGGCCTATTGGTGCTGTCTCAGCTCCCAGCCTTGCCAACTCATCAGTCACCCGTTACCGCCGATGTTTGAGTGTGAGGAACATGTTTTTATTTGAGATTCTAAAGGTTTTTCAACAATCAAAAGTGTAAATAAATACTATTTTTTTTCTTGTCACCGAGTGGAATAAATATTACCTATACATGGTTATATTTGTTAATTTTAACAAGAACCGACATTTATAAATTTAAAAGATACAATTATACTATAAATACATATCATAAAGTCCAATTAGAGGCTTCCACATAATATTGTTATTGTAAATGTTGTCACACAAAAATTATACATTTCATGAAATAACTAATCATACAAAACTTATAATATTACTAGAAATGTAAATGTAATACATATTATTAAAAATATATCTACTTTTCAATATTGCTCACACAGTTGCACATTATAATAAATAATAAAACTATAGTTGACCATGCAGTGTACATTTATTATGTGCCTACATACAGAACAGCACATAACCTGCATAATATAGGCTGCGGATTCAAGGCGCAACATCATAACTTGAATTAATTTTGGAAATTTCATTTTTAAAATGTTATTAATATCAATACAATTTATTTTCTGATTACACATATTGCAGGTTCTATTTACAAATGAATTTTGAAAACATTTAGTGGAACATTTAAAAAATTCAAAAAGAGATTGGTTTCTAGTCTGCGTTACTGGGACTCTAAAATTAATAAGTGATAGAATCTTAGGGCCATCTATCATGTTATTCAAAGTGTTTTGATAGATTTCCGGTTTACGAGAAGCCAATTCACTAATCAGCAGAACTCACCGTAATTATAGTAATTTCAACATTACAAATAAATAAAAAAAACCATAGCGCTGATAAAACGATTTGCTAGTTTGTTAACAAAAAAACAATAAATAAAAAACCACTGAACTACCTCATAGTGCATGCGGATATGATATATATTCAGGATAATTTCTGCATACTTAATTCAAAAACTATATTTTTCATATTGTGCCATTATTTTCGTCCAGTTATGAAATATCTAAGTAAGTCAATATTTATCTGATTTAATTTGTTCTTTTATAATTTATGTAAGTACATCTGACTTTTTTACATGAAAGAAATTGTTCCCTCCGATCGAGACATTTTATATAATTTTGAAACATGCCTTATTTAAACATAATTAAATCATAATATCAAATGCAAAACTTAATTTACTGTATAAGTAGGTATATATTGACAGATTGACAGCCCTTCCGATTGTTCACTATTACAATCTGACTTAGTGTCTTTTAGCACCTGGTGCTCATCCAATAATCTACATCTCAACTTAAGTAAGTGCAAGGTTATGAGATTTTTTCGTCTGGAAAATCCAATCATACACGACTACTACTGAACGATGAAATATTATCATCTGTGTCTAGTATACGAGATTTAGGTATTATACTCGACACTAAACTTTCTTTTACAATTCATATTGAACATGTTATCAAAAAATCAGTAAAACTTCTTGGATTTATTAACAGGAGCACAGCTGACTTCAAAAATATCAAAACCCTCAAAACTCTCTTCTGTTCCCTAGCTCGCCCGCACCCAGAGTATTCCCCTGTTATCTGGTCCCCATATTATGATGTTCACATCAAGAATATTGAATCAGTTCAACATCGATTTTAAAGAAAGATAGGCTGGAGGTTGGGCTTATCCGGAGACGTATATACGTATAATGAGTTAGAAACTACCTTAAATATTTCTTCTCTTCAAGACCGTCGAAATAAATCCGACCTTATAGTCCTATTTAAAATTCTCAACTCACTCTTTGATGCGCCTGAACTACTGAGCTCAATAAAATTAAATATCCCAACTAGAAACCTCAGACAAAACTTACTCTTTAATACCGATATCCATAGAACTAACTATGGTTTTCATTCCCCTTATGCCCAGAATTTTCAGGTCTGCCAACAAACATACCAGTCTTGATTTCTTTGATAACAAGTTGTCTTCTTTCAAACGATCACTGAATCAAATTCAATTATAAACACCTCTTTCCCGCTTCCACTCCCACAAAGTCTACTATAAACCATTAAGTCTTTCTAATTTTTTTAATAATGATTTTCTATGTATAAATGTGTCCATAAAAATGCCCATTGGGCCTATATAAAAATAAATAAAATAAAAATATGTATATAACGTAAAATTTCCATTTTGGAAAATAAGAAATGTATGTGTAAATAAATAAATAATAAAAAAATATAATAATATGTGCCTGTATACATTTTTGTTCCTATTTTATATTATTTTGCATACTTGCCAAACAAAAACGCTTTTTCTGGCAAGTTCAACCTGAAGTGTTTTATTTATTTTATTGTTGTTTTACTTCTTAATGTATTGTTTTAATACTAAATTTATAAATAAAGGTTGGAGAAAAAAATAAATTAAAAATCAAAAATAATTAAATAAATAGTAAAAAATATTAAAAATCACAAAATTTTGTCAAGTGTACCTTTAATCTTACTAAGGTGTGAAATGTGTGACGCTCCTTGGTAGGAATAGTGGTATGAATCGTTAGTTGGTAAGAATCGGAAAATAAAACAAATAAATGTACACATGTAAACATTATTTTTATATCCGAGAGTTGACGCGACGCCTGCAAATAGTTGTTCTAATCATTGAAATACCACAATTTAATTTTACTCAAAACCTCAACTCATGCGACCACATTTGTACTGTAACCGCCATTGCAGCTTTACAATGTATTTATTTATGCTTTATCAAGTTAGTTCATAACATCTTAAGGATTAATATGTGTACCTCAGAGGCAGATGGATGCAAATCCAAACGTCAAATGAACGTAGTTACGCAGAAAGCAGCCAGTCCACAATTTTGAAAAAATTAAATTTTCATGTTATCGGGTACAGTAAGGTCAATTCTGTGTTCTGCTAAATACAGCAAGACCGCTTTCACATAAAAAATATATTTTTATATTTGTCATATAAAAAAAACAATGTTTTCATTGTTTATCATTTGTTAGAGTCAAAAACATTCTAACTGCTGCGTAGATTTGTATATTCAATCTTTTTACAAAAATGCTATTATTTTTTATCAATATTCCTACAGAGATGAGGAAGAATTTTTTCAAATTCAGGATTATCGATATTCGAGCGTTTACAGGGCTTATGACCTGTCATTGGCTGGGTTGAGTGGCCACTTTACGTTTTTACAACATTCCCCATTCCGCTTATTAGCGAATATCGACACAGGTACCATTTTGATTCTTGTATATATCTTATTAAAATGAGAAACCATTCACTAGCGTGTTGGAGCACCATCTATGTATTGATATTGAAGTTAAGTATTTTTAATTAGCATATTACTTTATTTTATGTATTTAAGACTCTTCCGAGTTAAATTAAGTACTTTAAGTTTAGGTTTATTAAGTTTAAGTTTATTAAGTGCTATTATCTCAGTTTCACTTTTCTATGGCTGGCGGCTTTCTGCATAACTACGTTAAAATGTTCCACAATGGCCTAAAGAATTTACTTTTTCATAATTCAGTGATTTCTCATAATTCAGAACATTAAAAATTAAAAAAAAATATTATTAATAAAACATTTAATACAAAAGGTACATATTATACTCCCAGGAGTTATTAAAGAAACTCATTTGGGCCGTACATAAAAAAAAAACATTTTTTTGACAATACATAATATGATACAAATTTATACATCCGAAATAGAAAGAAAACATTATTGTATAAGAAACACAAAACACCATCTATATAAATCACATTAATAATTATCACTATCAAAAAGATTTAAGAAATATTTTTTATAAAATTATAGGCCAATTATAGTTTTCTATACATTACTAAATACAATGTCAAAAAAATACGAAAAAAAGCGTACATTGAAATAGCCAATATTAAATAATAATTAAATGTGTTTGAGTGCGATTTATGAATGCGCCAGCATTTGTTAATATATTATTTAAATAATTTGTAATAGTTTTTTGGCTATTCGGAGTATGTACATAGTTTATCAGCAATAAAACGTCCCAGAAATATTTTCTGACTAATGGTCCTATGAGTCGAGTGATCTAGTCTGGTCAGTGGGAAGTTTTTCCTTAATAATTATAACACAGAGAGTAAACAAATACTACATATATATAAGTGCAGCTCGGCCATGTTATTAACATAACTAGTTAGACTTGGCTGGCTACTTGACGGTGTCCGAGAGACCAGCTTTGTTCAAAATCACTTCGCTTTTAGTCATTTTGCGATGGTCACAAAAATCTCG
Organism: Micrasema longulum; assembly: GCF_059751315.1. Lineage (NCBI taxonomy): Eukaryota > Metazoa > Arthropoda > Insecta > Trichoptera > Brachycentridae > Micrasema > Micrasema longulum. The sequence continues at coordinate 213,579 of NW_028277513.1, forward strand.
CGTGTTGTTTTGTTCCTGGCTCTGTTGGGACTTATCGACGGCCGAAAAGGTAATTAAAATAAAATAAAATTATTAAGTACCTACACAGTATGCAGATAATATCTTAATTGCTCTATTGCGCCTTTTTGAAAACAATTTCATCGCAATTTTGTTTTTCAAAAAACATGGATTAAATTATTTTTTTAGTTTCTTTCGCTTATAGCAGTTTTTTAGGCTGTGTAAAAGTAAGGAAATCATACGATCATGGCAATTGCGCCATTTAAAAAAAATAAATTTTTAAACTATATTTTTATCTTTGCATTTTACAATAGGTATTATACATAAGTTACAAATATTTTTAAAAAATCCCACAAAGGCATTGCCCGTGTGTGGGTATACATTTAATTTTATATTAAAATAAAGTCAACAATGTTTGAGTATGTCTAAATGCTTACAGACTGGCTGGATTTCCTCTCTGGGGAGTTATTCATATTTAAATTTATTTCAACATAGAGGGAAAACATTTTAAAGAAGGGAATATGGAAGTCTTGGCATTTACAGGGCTTATGGCCTGTCATTGGCTGGTTTATGTGGCCACTTTACACACTGCGTAACATTCACCATTCTGCCCATGTTTGAATACCCACATTTCCTCAACTCTTCCACCTGTTGACTTTTGTGAAGTAAAAGAGCTGAAACCTTCACAAAAGTGAACAGATGGAAGAGATGAGGAGATGTGGGTGTTCAAACATGGGCAGAATGGTGAATTTAAAGTGGCCACATAAACCAGCCAATGACAGATCATAAGCCCTGTAAATGCCTAGACTTCCATATTCCCTTCTCAAAAACGTCTACCTTACAAAATAATTGTATTCATTTATTTAACTATTTTTTTTTTAATGACTCAATTAAAAAACGCAGTTTAGAAACGTCAAAATCTTTTAATTTCCTTGCTTTTTATCATACTATCCTTCATAAAAAACAATTACATCGTAATTTTTTTTTAATATCAAAGAATTAAATGTTGCTCGTTTTTATTGCTAATTTTAGTTTTTTTGATGATGGTGTTTACCGAAATCATGCATATTAATGTGGTTATCGGCACACGTCAAACGCCTTCAAGGACCTTGCTGGATTCTTGGGGAAAATTTAACACTTATATATTTTGGTTTTTTATAATACTGCAGTCTATTAATACTGGGTGGATACTTTATGGACTCCATATTATTTACAAATAAAAGTGTAAATAATTATTTGTATTATTTATTTATTGGTAGTTCGAATTCCAAAATTGTTTTTAGTTTTTCTCATGAAGATAATTAGGAGAAATAAATCTGAATTTACTGATGTTCGATAATAAGTTCGAAAATATGTTGTACAAAAAAGTTTGACACATTTTTAAAAGGTTTTCGTAAGAAATAATTAAATATGTTTTTTTTAGTTGATCAATTAAAATGCGAAACGGTTTTTACACCCTTAGAGTATTATGAGAACAGTAATTAAAACAATCGCAATTTTTTAAAAATAAATTAAAAATTTCTCGAGAATTTATTCTCTCGGGTACAAACACACAGATGACCAAAAAATATGCATTTGCCTTAACTTTAACAATTAAAAAAAGTTGTTTACGGCAGCGAAATATTTGCTCTATTTAATTTAGCTTGTAGAGTTTAATTTTTCAATTTTTTTTTTATTAATTACAATAGGTATATTACAACAATTCTTGTGTACATAATGGGGAGTGACGTCTTACAATAGATTATTTTATTTTAATCAATAATATTTTTAGAATAACATAAATAAATTACAAAAAATATATTAACGATATTTTCAATCAGTATTACATAAAGAAGAATTATAGATGTAATTTTTTACTTTTTTCTTAAATATATTGTATTCCTGACTATACTTTTTATTATCTTTGTTCATTTCATTAAAAAAAATATTCCTCTGTAAGTATAATGATGTTGTGCAGTATTTGTTTTTAATTTAGGAATTAAGATATTACCACCTGTTCTAGGTCGCGTACTTACGTTTTGAGACCTAGAAATACTACTATTTATTTTATCTTTATGTATTTGAAGCAAACAATTCTTTTTATATAGCAATTTTATAACTGAAACCTTTTTTTTTTTAAATAATCGAACAGTGGGAAAAGTAGACGGTTTTTTCAAAATAACTTTTATAATTAATTTTTGTATTTTTTCAACTGGTAAAATATTTGTTTTAAAAGTAATATTTTTTTTTATTTATTAATAATCAAAACTCTTACCGAACTCTTTCCTATACCCTTTTCAATATAAATACACGTTTTAAATTATATATATATTTTTTATATTTACGCACCCACCCACACACGCACCCACCGTCATTCATTCGAATACGGACATACACATACATTCACATACACACACATGAATGCAAACGCCGCACACATACAATTATGTAAACTCTTTTCTTATGTATTAGATTTGTGAAGTGGATTTTTTTAATTGGCTCTAGTATTGTAAATATTTTTTTGCTTATTTTTTATGTAATAGCTGTAAAAAAATCCTAAATTAAATAAAATAGGAAAACGTATATGTTTTTCATAGGCCAGTCAGTGATCGTATTTCAAATTTATAAAAGGTATTTTGTACCAACTACGACAGTTAAATTCAGTCAGTATTCCCTTTCCGCACCTCATTGTGCATAGGGCACTGCATTGGTACACTGATCGCACAACTATGGGTGACTTCAGCCAGACGGCAGAATTTGATAGCTAGGGTTTCCTAGGACAGCGGTGCCCGTATTTTAACGACCGTAGTGAACGGTGATGCAGTGGACAGCCGTCGTAACGGTGACTAGAGTGTGGTTTCCTAAGAAAACGGTGTTATCAACACCATTTAACACCGTTTACCTAGGAAACCACTCTCTAGTCGACGTTACGACGGCTGTCCACTGCATCACCGTTCACTACGGCCGTTAAAATACGGGCACCGCTGTCCTAGGAAACCCTAGCTTACCCGATGTAGGGAGTACCGCTTTACCTACCGTTAAACTACTGGGAGTCTTACTTAATTCTGACCTTTCTCTTGACGCTCAAATTAGTAGAACGATAAGTTCATGCTTCTACTAGCTGAGACATATTAAATGTAAACGCAAACATTTGCCGGTTGATGCCGCCCGTCAATCGATAAATGCGTTTGTAGTGTCTTGAATCGATTATTGTAATGGTATCTATGTAGGAGCTTTATGCTGGAAAAGTGTGACATTTTATCACCCACTCGACAAAAGTCGATTGGAAATCTCGATTGCTTTGTTATGACAAAGAATTATGATGCTATTCTTGAAAACCCGCCGACAATTTAATTACAAATACGAATGAGAAAGTAGCAACACTAACAAATCCGTATTTATCTATGGCGCTCTAACCTTTATTGTTTCTTGTCGGACTTCTTCCGGTGAATATTTTGTGTATGGAATATTATGAAAAGAATAAAAGAAAATGTTTTACTGAAATACTGCAACATTGATCATTATTTTTTGCCTTTGACATAGGTAACACACATCTACATGTTATTAGAACTATTTTATATTAGCCAACAAATCTACTTGTGAAATAGACATTTTTAATACGACAATTATCAATTTTAAAACGTTCTTAAATGAACTGTTTGAAACAAATTATTAATGTCGTAATAAAACTTTCTTTTTCATACAATTCTTTCTCTGTTTTTGATGTGTATTATTATTATCTTATCTCTTTCTTATATTAATTTATCAAATATTTTTGTGTACCGTTTATTATATATATACTTACTGTTAACTAATTTTCATTATTTGTTTTTAACAATATTTTGTTGATACCATTTTTTTATACTTAGTATATGAAAATGTATTTAAGGTTCGTAGGTTTTCACGGCCTTCAGAATACAGATAGTGTTTTTCTGGGTTATTATGCCGTGTTTGTGGGCTTTGTATTGCCGACGTTTCGGAGCACATTGCAGTGTCCATCTTCAGGGCTGAATGTATGAGTGTAGTTTTTAGTGTGTTTAATTGTGAGGAATTTGTACCGTGTCGCAGTCGGGCAATGTATGTGGTTAAGTGTGTGGAGTTTGTACCGTGGGCTTTGGAAGCACCGGGTACCATGAGGTTCGTAGTCGTAACCCATCATCCCTGTTTATGTTATTAGGATGCTTGTCGTCGGCAATACAAAGCCCACAAACACGGCATAATAACCCAGAAAAACACTATCTGGAAAATGTATTTATTTTTTGTTTGAATTCTTTACAAGTTATTGACAATTTGCTTTTAAATTCAATTACTTTTATTATATCCATTTAATTTTTTTTTTCTTTTTTACCATGTAAATTTTCACTTTTTATTTTGCATGGCAGTATGCTTCTTATTGTTTCTAAATGTATACAAAAAAACCTTGTTTATCTTTTTAATTTTTACGCATTATGTTTGTACTTACCTGTATATTTTTTGTAAATGCCCCTTGGGCGTATTGTAAAATTAAATAAAATTAAAAAAAAATATTCGTTCAATGGATTTTAAAAACATATTGTATAATAAACGCGTATATTTCAAATACGACGAACGATAAAATAATGTTTAAATCATGTTTCTAGTGAAACATCCTTGGATAATGAATTAAAAATAAGTACAGTTATATTTGTTGCACATTTGTTGATACGCCATCATCATTACATTGATCAGTGTTGTAAATTTTAAATTTAAATACAACAAAAGTACCCACTCGTCATTCAAACATGAATGCCGAGCGTTTTACAAGAAGGAAGTTCGACAGCTGAAGTGACGATGTCGCATTCGATCGTCAATGTCGAGTGCTTTGGGGCACTCGAGATAAAGACGATTGGTTTTCAATCGACTGCATTCGTATGGGTGGTTCAACAATGCTGTCATTCGTCGAATTACGGAAGTCGCACACGATTCAAAAGACGAACGAGTCCAGCATAAGACCCCTGGTCTACCAATGAACAAAAGACTCGCCTACAGTCTGTATTAAGTATAGTATTACGGCGGCCCCCGTGGTGTAGTGGTCAAGACGCTGGACTCACGCACGGAAGGTTCCGGGTTCGATTCCCGGTGAGAATACAAAAATTAAAAATGTGATTTTTCTCAAGCCTGGTTGTTCTGTAATGTAATTCACCACTGTAATTGGGCTTCCTGGCCTGTTGTGGTGCAAAAAAAATAAATTAAAAAAAAATGAAATTAAATGGTGCAGCGAGACTTCTTTTCGGCATCTCTAAGTTCAGTCATATCACTCCACTACTTCGGGAATTACACTGGCTACGTTTTCCACAGAGGGTGGAATAAAAACTCATTTGGATTATGTATAAATCACTGCACAACTCTGTTCCAGAATATCTAAGGGAACCATGCATTCCAGATGAACTAGCTGACAGGCGTCTTACGCTTAGATCAGCTACGTCTACGGCGAGAGAAAAGTTATTATACCTATAAGCGAACAGCGCACTAAATTCAGTGAACGCGCATTTGCGGTCGCAGGCCCTATGGCATAGAATGCTATCCCAGCAGGTGCGAGGCTGTAAAAGTGATGTTTTGGAAAAAAGTTTAAAACCCACTTGTTTTCTAAATCATTTGAATAAATCCGTAGCATGTGATAGCAAAATTAATTGTTTTAATTAGGTAAATTAGTAATTTAAAAGCTTCAATTAAATTTATATATCTATGAAATTACTATGTAAAGCGCCCTTGAGATTAGAGCCCCATTACGAAAATAGCGCTATATAAGTTATCTATAATAATAATAATAATCGCAGCGTATCTTAATCATTTTTGTTACATGAAAGTAGGATGATCTGATGCTTCGGAAACCTACTACCGAGGGAGTGAAATCCAGCCTTGTCTACAAACTTTGGACATACTCAAAATACTGTTGATGGGTTTGAATGGATAGATGCGCGTAAATTGATTTGAGGTTAAATGAAAAAGATGGATTACAATTGAAGTTATTTATTGAGTAGATACACACGAGTTATATCCTTACAATTTTGTACAGAAGGGATTTACAATAGCGAGCACTGGCGAGGAGCTGGTGAATGGGCGACATGAAATGTGTATGTTCTTCCGATGCACGACGTTTAATAACTTGTCCGAGCTTACGTTGCATCGGATTACGCGTTGCGGGCCAAAGCGGTGTTCGGCTCTGCCAATTTCACGGCTTGTTGGTGATGCTCTCCACAGTTTTAATCAAATTTAATTGAAATTGATTGATATTTGTCGTTTTCAGCCGACTTGAACCAGAAATGTACCACTACAAATGGAATTCAAGGCAAGTGCAAGAAGTTTGGAGAATGCAAACCCCTCAACGACGTGCTTCAGGGGAAGTCGCAGGAAGAGAAAATAGAGCTTAGATATCAATGGAAGTGTGACACCCGGGCACCAAAAGTAAGTATTGGCAAAAATATGCAGTAGCAAAAAGTTCGATTAGTAAGCGTTAAACATTAAATACTAATCGCCGACTGTTACATGCTAGTAAATTCGGCCCCTCGGGCCTCATTTAATCAGCCTTGCGGGCCTTAATGAATCCGTCCTAATGGCCTCATTAAAGGCCTCGACTCGAAAGTTTAACGACTCTAAGGGCCTTCGTTAATTAGGATCTCGGATCTCAATGCGCCATATATCGAGCCACTATCGGCAGAACAACGTAAGCGACAAATAGTGAATTGTGCAGGAGAAGCTTTTTTTAATTTTGGTTCCTTACATATTTAAAAAAATAATTTGGTCAATAGGATTTATAATGGTTGGTTACTACCAATACTGAAATGACAGCCCAATAGTTTAAATACCTCCCCCTTTTAAGATAGTCGCGGTAACGCTGTTTTGCCTATAACTCTGACGGTGGTGCGAGCTAGCGTAGCCGCCCACATTGTCGTCGGTAACGTTGTTTTGCTTAGCTTAAACATAATATGTTAACATATATATATATTTTTTAAGAATGGAATGATGCGGAGTAATACATAGAAAACTATAAATGGCCAATAATTTCTGTTTATTGGTAAATATCGTATTTTTTGTTGTTGTTAATGGCTGTTTTTTTCTTTTAATAAATATCCTTAAATGTGGCAGGTGAATTTTATAGAGGTATGATGTTTTTAACACTTTTCAGGGGGCAATAAGGACCACTTTTCCTTAAAAAAACGCAATTCGCCAAAAATGTCGCTTACGTCGTTCTGCCGATTACGGCTCAATATGTTTTTCATAATACGAATTAAAATCAATATTCATGAATCTTGGCGCTTTTTAAGATACGCCTAATAATAAAATACATATTTTGTTATTTAGGACAACTGCATTATTTTAGGAATGTAAAAATGTTTATCCGCCTCATAGTGTAAGGTTCAGCGCATTTGCCTACCATGCAAGAGGTCTCGGGTTCGATTACCGACATGATTGACAAAAATAATTACACTGCAATATTTCGTAGTAGGGACCAGTACAGGGAGACTAGCGCGTGAAGCGTTAAACTGATCATCTTACCTTCATGCAACAAAAAAATAATCAGTATACTCTGCGATTGATGTACCAATTCAGTGTCCTATGCACCGTTAGATGCGGAAAAGATGAAAAGATAATTAAATTTTAGGTTATATATAAATTAATATCGCTCCAAGTCATTCAAATTTTGCTAGCAAATATTAAATATCATAATATTCGATAATGTAATATTCATAAAATATATATTTTTTTAATCTTAAAAATGAACTTTGGGGTAACATTAAATTAATGTTCCCCTCAAATTTTAAAGATCATTATTATACTGAACGCCGCGTCATGCCAGTTGCAGATCGTAAACGTGCAACATAGAGTAATAAGTCAAAAGGACCAATACGTCATTTAAAATATTGGATTCAAGTACTAGACCTTTTTATTTGAAAGTATATTTGACTCTCTGCTCTTACAGTTTAAGCTTATGGAGATTAAATTACTGAGATAGCAATTCGCCCCGAATAAGCAGATTAAATGTGTACTGGAGAAATCATACAATAAACTGGACTGTTTGCATTATTATTGGGTGACAGATGAGCCTTATAGGTCTTTGACTGAAAGAATAATGATATTTATGATGTTTTAACATAAGTTTTGTCGCTTTTTTTCAAATTGAAAAATGAGCATTAAAGCAAATCAAAATGGAAGAGTTGACAAAATGTAAGTTTTTAAACAAAGGCAGAATGGTGAATGTTACACAGAATGTAAAGTGGTCATTTAAACCAGCCAATAGCAGATCGTAAGCCCTGTAAATGCCTAGACATCCACATTTCCTTCTCAAAAATGTTTTCCTTCTTCGTTGCAATAATCAAGAACGTTTTTATTCGTTGAGTTTTCACCAATTCGAATATAAGAATGTGTTATGGTATAAATGATACACGAAGCTGATAGTTTGTTTTATTTAGGTCTGCTGTCCAGAAGACTTCAAGGCACCTCCTCCTTCTCCTGTCTCCGGACACAAGAACCTGAGGTTACTGCCCAAGGCGTGCGGAGAATCCGGGGATGACAAATTATTCAGTGGAAATTCAACTTCCATTCAAGAGTTTCCGTGGATGGCTCTCATATCCAGTGCATTCAAAGGTAATATAGCACGGGCAAATCGTGTATATAAGCGATTATGCGCAGCTTACCAGTAAATTTGACTATCCATAACTGTTTTACAATGTTTTACGGTAACTTTATTTACAAAAAAACAAAAAAAACAAATTTCTTATAGATATTGCCACCGATTGTATTTTTCTCAAAATATTAATAAAACGCGCCCAGCGCCAGTAGTGAGCCAAGAAACTAGCCGACTATTCCTGCTTATTTCTTGATACAAATAAGTAAACAATGTTTTGAACATTGTAAATCCAGTGGCGGTTTTTTTCTCCTAGAAAAAGCTTGCAGATTACACAAATTATTTCAAGATTCTCGATTTGGAAAACCGTACGTCAAACATTATTCCTTAAAGGCTATTATTCTTTGACCACCATTACTTTCATGCAGTCATATCGCGGGACATGTGGCGCTCGACGCGGCTGTTTTTGGCATTATTCATTTCTAGAACAAATTGGCCGGTTGACATTTCAATCGTAATGGGAATACCTTATACCAATTGAATTCATTGTGCTATGTTTTATAAATTTTTATAGAAGTTATGTATTAAAGTAGTGGATAATATAGCTACATAATATAATATATCGTGAAGTTACGTCATTTGAGTTGATTTCATAGACGAAAGTTGTTGTGTCACACAGAACCATAGATAAAATAGCAATTTCGATTATTCGAATTATGTATTGCGTGTATTATATTATAAACCATATAGGTACGAATTTATGATATTTTTTATAGCTCATCTGTAAATAAAATTAAAAATCAATGCAATGTAAGAAAAGGCGCAACTAGTTGAGCAAATTTTATATAATCTACAATAACTGTAGTGAAAGTGGTGTATCAGATTAAATTGATTCCTGGGCTGGTATTCCAAACGAAATTATAGCGCGGTATAGCGCGTTTCTACATACTAAATACGGATTATAGCGCGCTGTAAACGCGTTCGGAATACCACCCCTGCAATGTTAAATAAATAATTTATCTCGCTTTAAAAAAGAGCTCCTTAGCCTATTGATACTTTCATAGTTTTGTCATAAAAAATATTTTTTACGCATATAATAATACAAAAAAAGATGGATCGATGTCATCGCCTCGATAGCCGGTAAAACACGGACGATAAAATCGGGTAATAGGAAGAAATGGAGACGTTTGGAAGAGCCCTTTATCCAACAGTGGAGAGAACATGGCTGCAGAAGAAGAAGAATACATTCATCATGTTTTGAGTGTGTCCAAATGTTTGTGGACAGGCTGGATTTCCTCCTGGTGGAGTTGTTAGGATCTAAATTTGTAGCAACAGAGGGGGAAAACATTTTTGAAAAGGAAACATGGTCTATCACCTATTATTAGCTGGTTAAAGTGGAGGCTTTACAACTGTGTAACATTCACCATGTTTAAACAGTTCAGGCGCGTTCTGTCCGTACATACTGCGGATGCGGTGCATCCCTTGTAAATTAAAAAATGACATGAATATTACTATAAAAAATTACAAATTGTATTACATAAAATTATCTACAAATGTTCATATAATCGAGCGCTCGCAATTTACAAATTTGAACTATTATCGAGTATCAAGATACCTTGGCCTTGGTAGTATTCGTTAGATACGCTGAAATCCGGATGCTACTCTTATTGTTGAGTCCAGTCCTTTTGCAAATTTCGGAACTCCGCGCATGTGCATTAAGGTTCGTAACGTAACGTCGTGTTGTTCTACGAGACTCGGAGAGATAAGAGCATCCAACTTGTGTAATGCAAAGAAAAAACTACGCTATAGCGTAAAGCGAAAAGTTTTGAATAGCGTATTATTAAAATTTGGCCAATATTTAAGACAATCTCGCCTAATTTCAACAAAAACCGCTATAAATTTACAAATACGTAACTGATTAAAAGTGTAAATTTTATGGTATGAGTATACCAATGTTTTCTATCATATCTAATAAAAGTAAGAACATGATTATTTTTGTCTGATAATATTCACGGCACGCGCCTGCTACAGTTGTGATTATTTTACAGGGAGACGTAACTTCCACTGCGGGGGCAGTGTAATCAGCGAACGCTACATCCTCACCGCAGCTCACTGCATCACCGACCTGAACGGAAGGGTTCTGCTCGGAGTCAGGGTGGGAGAACACGACTTGGTCACGCAGCTCGACTGCGAGGACACCTTCACGGGGAAGCGGTGCAACCCTCCGGTACAAGACTTCTACATAGAAAGGGCTATTCCTCACCCCAAGTATGTGGGCAACAAACCTGGCAAGTCTGGACAACTTAGCAATGATATTGGACTCATAAGGGTGAAGGGGGTCATAGATGTTTCTAAAGGTTTGATCATACTACCTATTTTATCACATCATCATTACACATGAAGATAACAAAGTCAGACTCACGCTTTAGGTGCTAGGCCAGTGCTTCGATTATAAACGCTATCTTCATCTGTATATATCGAGACGGTATACCTAACTTCTGTACTATCTGTATCTCACCTCGGTATGTTCTACCTACTTGTCATATCGACCTCATATGATTGAAACAAGCGAATGGAATGACCGCAAACAATTAGTCCGCGTTCCTTACGTCATTAACATTTAAAATAGTTCTCATTTATATTTTAAATAGGCATCTGTAATAAAAAAATGCTCACTTCAAATCGATTATAAACTGCAATAAATCCCAATTCAAGCAAAAAATGCTCGCTTGAACATGAATTTTGTATGACTTTTGGAAATCACCTAGACGTTACGCTTAACGATCGTCTGTATGTATCTACCGATCGACTATAAAGCCGGCTCCTTTAACATCTCGATACATACACTCGGAAAGATAGTAAAACAGATGGAAAAAATATAATAACTAAATATATTTTTTACACTGGTAACTCCCTTACGCCTAGATTATATGCATGTTAATTGGACAGAACCTAGCAACATTATTTTGACATCTAGGCGTTCGTTTTATTAAAGTGACAGTTATGTCGAAATTAAACTCGACTTCAAAATTGACATATTTATCTCTTATATTTTGAATATGCTTTTAATAAAAAAGTGCCAACCTCAAAATGATTAAATTTTTTTAATAAATCATAATTAAAGGAAAAATTGCTCCGTGGAACAAAATTTATGACACTTTTAATGCGTAGATAAACTTGTCGAGGGGTTCTAGACCCGTCGGTTTAAACCGATGTACTTATATCAAAACTTGATTGTATTCAATTCCAGACAATGTAATGCCGATATGTCTGCCGACCACGAAGGACCAACAGGAATATGATCTGACCGGGAAATATGTCACCATAGCTGGATGGGGCCGCACTAATGTGGACAGAGAAGGAAATATTGACCAGTCCATATCTGGAAACAGGGGAACGTTCAGCACTAAACTGTTGAAGATTGATACACCTGTAATATCAAACTTCATGTGTGGCCTTGTAATGAACAGGTTTGTAGTGATTTAACACCTTACGATGCATTTAAGGGCCAGTTGCACCACAGAGGGTATTTAAAAAACAAATTGTTTTTAAGAAAATGCAACAAATATTTAACGTTATTCTTTTACTGATGCAATTGGGCCTTAATTGTGCAAATTCAGTACGCGTATATTATAATATTGAATGCACCATTAGTTCTGATTTCAAAATAGGTGTGTTTTACAATTAGATACAATTTTTTTAAGAGCTTTTCCAGAAGGGGCGAATTCACCGCGAAACGTTTCGCGCGAATTCATTCGCGCGTTAGCGAGGTACTGGGCGCCATTACATCGCGTCCACAAGCATCGCTCGAATTCAAAATACGCGCGTAAGTCTCTGCCTGCGCTTGATTCGCGATTACGTTTTTCGCACGAGAGGATCGCGGCGAATTCGCCTTTACTGGACAAGGTCTAATTTAACATGTTCAATTATTAATTTGCGAAATTCGTCATTTTTAATTTTTGATATTTTTTCGTTTGTAAAAAATGTGAATGTTTAACAATACTTTGAGTTTGTCCAAATTTTTTAAGACAAGGACTGGATTCAACTCCCTGGGAAGCTGTTCATATTAACATCTTACAACAGAGATTGAGAACATTTTAGAGAAGGTTGTTGATAAATCCACCTGGTCTATGAAGAAGTATAGAAATTAAAAAAAAAAAAAAATTTTTTTTTAGTCCTTGCCTGGTATGTAGATGAAATAATTCAATTACACGAATCTCATCCGCATAAATAAAGGTTTTAGCTCTTCAACTTCACAAACATAAACAGATAAAAGAATTGAAGCAATTTTCAAATATGGGCAGAACGGTGAATGTTACACAGTGTGCAAAGTGTCACTTAAAAAAAATATATCATAAAAAAAATACTACCGTTCTTACAATTTACCCAAATATTTCAATTTTGGTGGCCATTCATGATTGGGTTGTGGTCCTGTGGCTAGTGTCTCGGACTCACGGACCAAAGGTCTGTGGTTCGAATCCCACTTTACCCCAAATTGATTCCATTTTCTAATAGTGAGTTATTTACAACTCGTTGAAAATGGCCCTCAAAATTAAATATTTGGGTAAATCATAAGAACGCAAATATTTCTTTTTTAAAAAAAAAAAAAAATTTCAACGAGTTGTAAATAACTCATTATTAGAAAATGGAAATCAAGTTGTGGTAGAGTGGGGTTTGAACCTCGCATCTCTGGCCCGTGAGTCCGCAACACTAGCCAAGGGACCACAACCCGATTAAATTAACGTAAACCAGCCAATGACAGGTCATAAGCTCTGTAGATGCCTATATTACCTTCTTTAAAATGTTCTTAAACTCTGTTGTAATATGTTAATGTGAATGCATTTTTTTATTTTTAGATTTTAGCATCCATTTGATGAAATTTTATCGTGCTTCTCTGATAGCCAAAAACTTTAGCGGAAACTTTTTTGGCAATCTATTTCACAACCAATCGCATTGGTATCTTTCTCTGAAGGCGTTGATTAAAAAAGCTTAGATTGGCTTAGGTTCATCACTTAGAATATATTTTTCTGCTTGCGCGATTAACATGAGCAAACTTTAAACGGAGAAATGCAGATAATTTAAAACCAAAACTGATTTTTAATTGCATTTTTCTAGTACCGTGGATGATGGCATTGGCTTTCGTCAAATGTGCGCCGGGGGGCAAGAAGGGATCAGCACCTGCAATGGAGACTCGGGGGGTCCTCTGACAGAGACTGTTACCAGAGACGACATTCTGAAGAACGTCCAGTTTGGTATCGTGAGCTTCGGCACCGCGACTTGCGGGTACGAGGGCCGGCCGAGCATCTACACCAGGGTGCCGTACTACATGGACTGGATACTCGACCAGCTACAGCCATAGATAATGGGATGAAATACCCGTCTTAATGATACCAAAGAAGCTTTATTGCCGTTGTATATTTTTTATCATTTCTACCGTTGCGAAATTGCACACATTTGATGATTTTGATATGGATGGTTCAATTTGTAAAAAAAAAAACTGCTTCGAGCACTGCATGATTAAATTTCAAAAATGCTCACAAGCTTTTTTCTTGTTTTATAATTATATGTATTCCTTTTGTTTTTGTTTTTGTTTATTTAATACTCAATACGTCTAAATCAGTGGTGGCCAAACCGTGGCGCATGCGCCAAACGTGGCGCATTGAACGATCACAGGTGGCGCATTGCATTCATGTGGCCAATATTTTAAAATAGGCGCCATGACGTAAATTAATTAATTGAATTCCGTGATTGAGGTATTCATTTTCCTCTCATAAGCGAAGCAGTACCTATGCCTATGTCTATTTTACAACCCCAAACGTGAACGTAAGAAGGTAAAAAAAGTCGAGTTGTATGGCGCATCTGACCTTATATGTGAAAAAATTGGCGCATGGTATACAAAATGCTGGCCACCACTGGTCTAAGCTATCTTGGGTGTATTTCGGTGTTCTTTGCTCTAAAATTCAAGCTAATTCTTTTGTGGTTTGAAGAAAGTGACACGAAGTCTTCAGTAAATCATTATCGTTCTTGTGTAAATACATACTTCTTCTTCACTCTGGCTCCATCCAAACTCATCATCTTCATAGATTGTTGGAGTTAGCTCTCCTCGTCCTCGGGCTGCGGGTTCTACTGTCTTGGACGACGTCCCCCAGGGCGAGCCTCAGCATTTGGTTGCCACTTTGCACTAACTACGAATTATTTTGTCTTCCTTTGGTTGTTCGAGGAAAATCCATGGAGATCTCCCGGTTCTCAGTTTTCATTTCAATTGCAAGTCCTTCATTTTACTGTTGATATTTTAAGCTAATGCGTGAGTTTTTATTTTGTCACGTAGGGACACTCCAGCTGACCATCTTTGTAGACATGTTCATGTAAATACTTTAAAATAAAAAATGTGATATGGCACAGAATATTTTTTATATTTAAACAGGTTAGTCCGTGATCAATGTTAAAGAGATGAAAAATGTTAGCAGTACCACAGTAATACACGTTTATGTGCAAGAATGCCCATTAGCGGTGTTTACAGATTTAAGATTTTTGTTTTTTTTTTATAAACACGTACCGTATGATATTTTGTGGGTTGTTTAAAATTATCTAGCCTATGTAGGCTAGATAATTTGAAACCTGATGTAATCTGATAAAAGTTTCTTTAGTCAGCCAGATGCATAAATTTATATGTGTTTACTAACACTTGGATAAATGAAAATATAAAGCGAAATACAAAAACCTTCAAATACTCAAACTTGTAAAGCGCCCTTGAGTATTACGAAAATGGCGGTATATAAGTTAACGTAAATAATAATAATCATTTACTGTTAATTAGATAACTAATTAAGAGTTGATATTTTACATTTTTTAAATGTTGAAGGCTAATTTTTGGTGGATTCATTTGTAATAATAATTTTATATGGAATACTTATCTCAGAATTTAGGAGTCATTTTTAATTTATGTTTTTTGTACTTTTTATATTTATTATTTGGAACTCATTGGCAAAAATGGATAAATCTGAGAGGGCTTCTCATTTTAAATATGTGAGTGCTTCATTAAAAAACTTTGTGTCACAAATACGTTTTGAAATAAACGAATGTGAAAACAGCCTTATTATGTTTATTGATCGTTTAATCCCTTATTTCCATCCTCGATCTCATTTTTCTTCCTAATAGGAACACTTGTATATGCACACTCCTATTTTATTTTGACTTGCATTTACAAAATTATTATTTTTATTGCAAACTAAAAATTATGGAACTTTTTTAGTTAACGTTGGTTGTTGAAAATCTATTGAAGTAATTACCTTAACTAGGACTTTATTTATTTTCAAATGGCCCATTTACTTGCGAACCTTGATTATCCAATCGAAACATTTATAGAAAAAACTGATCCCACAAATTTTAGAACATTTTGAATTTTTATGTAGATAGAGAAAGCAATTTAAGCAGTTTGAATTTGAATTTGAAAATCCACGAAAGCTCTTAAGCTTCTTAAGCTCTGAAGGGTCTTAACCCTATATTTTTTTTGGATTCTTTATTTTGGGGGACTTGTTGATACCGATGTCCATCGTTGACGGCGTACAAAAGCAGTCAAATTGGTGTCAGAAGAAATTGCAATAATTGACGTAACCATATCATTTATTGAAAGTTTTCATATTGAAATCTTAGTTGTAATTTGACAGGAAGAGATGTATGGTGAGAAGCCTTCAACACCGATCGTCAGTAAAGGCGTTAAACAGGCTTTAAGTTTTGGTCCCATTTTATTTATTATTTACAATATTTACTTAAAAGCGAATTGCATTGTTATCGACAAATAAACAATGAAAACAGTTTTTAAAAATAATTTTACATTTAGAAAAAAAACTAAACGTAAATCGTTTTCCACCAAGCCATCATCTAAAATTTGAGAACAAAAAGAAGTCGCACGGGGCCTAATCTGTAGAACAAGCAATTTAAAGTGCGATATGTTCAATTTAGCTATTTTTTAGACTTTCCTTGACGAATGTGTGATGGAAGATATTTTTTTTGTGTTGCAAATGAAGCCTGATTTTAGTTATTTGTGTCATCAATCGATCCAATAATGACGTGTTACACTCACCAGTTGCTGTGTCTAATTTTTGCAAGTAGATTGATGCTATTAGAATTCTGGTACAGATCACACTTGATGGGGGTGATTCAGTCCGGGGACTGAAGTCTAAGACTGATCATCTTACCTTCATGTAGCATAGCAAAAGTGACGCCATAACTTTGCAGTGACGTCTAAGGAGTGATTTATATCGACACACGTAAAATCATTCGTATCTGGCATGTTATTTTTTTTATTATATACAACGCTTGACGTATAAATAAACATAAATAAATAAAATTAGCTTTAAAACTAAAATAAATCTAAATTATTAACGACGTTCTTACAAGGTTACATCATTTTGCAAAAATGTTAGAGATGTGGCAAATAGATCGATGTAAATTGATCGAATAAAAAAACAATTTATTCGATGTTGTTCATGAAAAAAAGTATAAATGTCTTATAACAATATTTGAGTTTGTCCAAATGTTCGTAGACAAAAGACTGGATTTCACCCCCTCGGTAGTCATTAAGATTAACAAATTACAACAGGGATGGAGAATATTTTAAATAAGGGAATATGGAAGTCTAGACATTTACAGGGCTTATGACCTGTCGTTGGCTGGTTTAAGTGGCCACTTTACACACTGTGTAACATTCACCATTTTTCCTATGTTTGAACATCCATATTCCCTTATTTAAGGTATTCTCCACCCCTGTTGTAATTTGTTAATATAAATGTCTTATTTTTTTGTGAATAATTGTCTTAAACACACTAATAATAATAGGCTTGTTTTAGCGTTTTAATATGAATTTTCAGAAACAGTTTCTTGTTTGCATGAAAAAACTGATAAAATCGATTTGATCAGTACATGATCAGTGATCAGTAATTTCCCATCACTACTGACATTAGTTTGGCAGCTGTCATTTAATCGAGCTATATTTTAAAGACATTATTCAAGAAAGTTTTTTTATGAAACAGAACAATAATTTAATGCTTCAGAATGTTATATAATTAGATTGTTCTGTAAATAATAAAATTCAGCAGCTGCGTACAAAAATACAGAAATTCTCGTGAAAACATTAACAATAACAATACTACATAATATATCCTGGATGCAACCGTGTGTTGTGTTATTGTCGTAGCCTTGATGTACCCATCTCTTCATCCAATCAATTAGAATATAATGTAATTGTGTATTGTGTGCATTAAATAAATAAATAAAATAATTTAAAAATAATTTCACAGTAATAATTTATATTTCAATGCGGAAGTTGTGGTAAAATAATAATGCTTTCGGAATATTTACCGAGTTGCAACGTAATATACAATATTACGACATGTTTATTATTACTATTTTTATTTGTTAATTGACGCCCAAAGGACGTTAATATCAGCTAGCTTTTTTTGAAAACAAAAATATTTTTTATAAATATATACACAATAATCTTAAAATTAAAGTCCTGTTAAATTGTAAGCATACCACTCGTCAGCAGGAGTGGTATAATCTCAGAGTAATAATGCGTTCACCTATAGAGAAGCCATATCACTATGTTTCATAGAACGCAAGCGATGTTGGCTAGCAACAAATTGGCGGCCATTTTGTTTTGTTTGACAACATACGCATAGTGGTTAATCAGATACTTTTGTCGCTGTGGTTGGCTTTGTTTGTAAAAACTTGGATATTTTCGTTATAATATCCCACTTACTATTTAAAAATGTTTATACTTACACACACCTGAACACTTACTCCCACACTTATACACATAAACACACATCTACACTTACTCTCATACAAATACACATAAACACATCCTTTTGTTGTAACACAATTTTATAACATGTATGATTTTTATCTAGCAACTTCGGTGGTCTATCTTTGTTAAAAAAATGTTATTATATCATTGTCGACTGATTGCTTCTTTAAAATAAATAAATAATAATTGAAAATCGACTATGGTGGATTGCAGTATGTTTGGTTGGAGCAGTAGGAGCGTCAAAGGTGTTAAAGGAGTCAGTTTTCACAAGTAAATTCCAAATATTTTCCCATGATTTACATTGACTTTTGGCGTTTATTGTCCCGACACGTGTATTATGCTGCTTAGAAACTTTCCTTCTATCAACATATTTACTTCAGATACTATTTTTTCTCAATTTAGGGTATACATTTGTGAATTAAAGTATGTTTACTGTTAATAATGACAGTTTATTACTGGAAATATGTCTGGGCCGCACTAGGCATCCATATAAAGTTTGAGTTTTTATCGAGTAGAGGTCGATTCTACTCGAAAATAGCAATGTTAACCTTAAAATCGCATCTAAAATGACGTGTCCAAATTTCAGGCCGCTACGACTCGCCGTTTCGGAGATGTGACGGACAAACAAACAAACTCAACACAGAACTTTGATTCCATGGAGTTGGGCTTTATGTCTCAATAAATGTAGCATAAGTATATTGTAAATAAAATGAATAAAAAAATGAACACACACATGTATTTTCAGTTTTATAAAATAAATATAAGTGAATTATAGAAAATAAATTGGAATAACCCTGCAAGAATAAATACACAGGTTTTCATTGTGTGTTTTGTAATATAAATAATATAGATGTATATAAATACCTTGTTTTTAAAACTGTCGGAATATTTGTTAATTTTTTTATTTTTTTATTTTCTTTTATTTTCTTTTATTCAGGAAACATACAGTACAGTTACAAAGTTTAATATTTTACACAATTGGACTTAATTCTAATGGACCAGTGAAGTTTCCATATTAAAAAGCAATTGAATCTAATGTTAATTATGAAAGTATAAAAAAGAGAAGGAAAAAGAAAACATAAATGAAAGTTGTTTTTGAAATTTAATATGAGCTGATTATTTACACAGTAAGTAGAGAAGTTTTCAAGATCTTCTTGCATATCAAGACAATCTTGTAGGGAAGTAACTTTCTTGTATATTTTTGTGTCATCGGCAAATATTTTGTATTCGGAAAATTTAAAGACGTTACCCATATCATTAATATAAAGAATAAACAATAATGGACCCAAGTGGGATCCCTGGGGTACACCGGAATAGCATTGTTTAAATGAAGACTGATAGTTTAATAGTGCAACTGATTGGAGGCGATACTTTAAATAAGATTCAATCCAACGTAGTAGATTACCGTGAAAGCCATAACATTTTAATTTGTGAAGAAGGATTTTGTGACTGATTTTATCAAAAGCCTTGCTAAAATCTGTATACTGAGCGTCGACCTGATGTCGGCTGCCCATTACGTTTAGAACCCTGTCTGTAAATTCAGCAAGATTAGTAGAAACATTTCGCATTTTAAAGAAACCGTGTTGGTTTAGATCAATGAAGTGCTTCACCGCTGGAGAAATTTGTTCAGTGATGATTTTTTCCATTAATTTGCTAAAAATTGAAATTTTAGATATGGGTCTATAATTTTCAATATTGTGTAGATCACCAGTTTTATGGACAGGAGTCACGTGAGATTTCTTCCAGCACATTGGAAATTTACCTTCTTTTAATGATAGGTTATAAAGATATGACAACGGACATGCCAATTTCGTTGCACATCTTTTTATGAAAAACGTAGGAAATCCGTCAGGTCCTGCTCCTTTTGAAGGATCTAGATCATTTAAATATTTAAGAACTAATTTAGAATTAAATGTTACAGTTTGAATGTCAATGACATTTTTAGAGTCCACAATAGGTAAATCAATGTCGTTATTAATAAAAACAGACTGAAAGAAGGTAGAAAATAACTCGCAACTGCTTTGCACGTTATCACTCTTTGTATCATGAAGAAACATTTCAGTTGGATAATAACTTAGAGATTTTTTCGATTTAACGAATGACCAAAATTGTTTAGGATTTTTCTGAATAGCTAATTCAGTTTGATCAATGTATTGGTCAAAACAATTTTTGGCTTCTTGTTTCTGGCGTGAACGGAGAAGAGAAAATGTTTTATAGTCTGCAAGGTTTTTATAAGTTTTCCATTTTTTATGGTATTTAAGTTTTTCATTTATTATTTTTATTAGTGATGCGGAATACCAATTTGGAAATTTTTCACAAGATTTCACCGTCTTAGTTGGTACAAATAAAGTCACTGCATCATTAAGTATGGAGTAAAATACTGATGTCGCTTTTTCTATATCTAGTCCCTCAAATTTATCGTTCCAATTTACTTCCGAGAGTAGTTCATTTATTGCTATATAATTTGCCGAATGATATGAAAATTTAAGTCTAGAACCACTTTTTGCGTCATTTGATTCTATTCTTGCAGTGATATCAATACAAAGTGATTTGTGATGAACATCTTCTGTAACGAGAGGATCGTCGCAGGTTATTACATTGCACAGGTCACTGTTACTTAAAATGAGATCAAGTATGCGATTATTACTATTATTTTGGGAATTAAATTGCTTGAGATTCAAAAAGTTTATTTTATCAATTAAATTAGTGCTAAGTGAATCGTTAAATTCACACGGAGAAAGGTAATTAACCTCAGAATTAGATTTCCAATTTATATTAGGTACATTATAGTCTCCTAGTAGAATGAATAAATCATCGGGATATTTGTACATAATACTAGAAACATTCTCAAAGTGGCGTTTTATATCTTCAAGATGATAACGACAGTGGGGTAAGTATGTAGAACATATGAATATATTATGTTTGGAATAAGTTGGAATTGAAACCCATAAATCTTCATTTATAGTTGACCAATTTAAATGACTGTCTGGTAAAAGAATCTTTCGGACAGCTATAATCACGCCGCCACCAAATTTTTGACCTGTTTCTGCATAATTTCTATCTCTCCTAAAAACGGTATACCTATCATCAAATATTTCTCGGTTGCTGATGCTACTGCATAGCCATGTTTCTGTCAGTACTATCACATCATATTCATTATTTAAAATTGAGTTGAAAAGAAGATTAGTTTTAGTTCGTAGTCCACGAACATTTTGGTAATATAATTTTAGAGTCGTGCCCTTTGAGATACAAAATAATAGTGTAGAACAAAAAATTGAGAAGAAATCAAGATGACCTTTTCAGTTAGGAATAGTAATATTATACCAAATATGAGAATAAAAAAAAATAATAAGGTTGTAATCACTTCGTTATAAGGAATAATTCGAAATGTTCCACATAGGTGCATGAAATGTTTTTTAAGTGAGTCTTCTTTGTTTATTCTCAAATGTAATAAAAAAAACTAAATTGTTAAGTGTCCTCGGCACGGGAAACCCCAGTGAGGTCACATTATTTTTATTATTAATTTATAGTTTGTAAGCGAAAAATATGAATAAATAAAATAAAAATAAATATTTAAAAGTATTTACAATGCAAATTGATATCCTTTTGGCAATTCTCGACCTGAGTACGGCCCATTATTTTGCTGCGAACTGTAGCTAACTTAATACCCAATAGTCATATAATGGTTTTCCTACGTTTGAGCTCCTCTATAGCTTGGCGCTTTATTACTCTGAGGGCATAATAGTATTTTTTTTAAATGCGCCTAATGTTAAACATCAATTATCTCAGTTTGAGTATGTGGCTTAACACATTTTTTAATAACACCATCCAAATATAAATATAGTGTTTGTGTTAAAAATAACATTTTGTGTTCTTATAATATGACAATACTAATAATCATTAAAAATAAGATAATTTTGTTAACGAAAAGCGGACTGTAAATGTACAAACAAAAAATATTTATTGTTTGTGCAAAGTTGGAGTCATAGAATTAAGAAAAGTCCAGAAGGATCGTAGAATCATATTTGAATACATCGGACTGTGTTAAAAAAAAACCCCACTTTGCCCAACTTACGCCGCGCGCATGCGTGAAGTCACCGCGTAATGTTGCCAGATCGCGAAAAGTATAATCATAACACAAATGCAACTTAATTATATTTTTAAAAAAAAGCCATATTGAATTTCTTCAAAATGTTATTGTAAACCCGGAAACATTGATTGACACAGCAGGGTAGATAAGTTAAGGATCATTTAATATGAGTAATTGAGTTAATGAACTTTGAACTAAAAATACAAAACAAATTTTATTTTACATAAAACAGATATTTTTATATCATTGTAAATAATATTTGACGTTTTAAAGATAATATCGGCCAAATGTCTATCACAGCGTTGTTTAATCCAAGAGGTCCAATTTTCGTGGATTCTCTCATTAGATGAGGCAAAGTAGCATTAAATTTTTTACTATCCTGGCAACACTAACAAAATGTCCATTTTGTTTTCTTTGACAATCTGACAGGTGGAAAAATAATACAATTTTTGAGGAATGCATTTGCTACTTACACAGGCATTTAGTACTTACACATGAAATGTGGTCCCATCCTGTTTCTTGTTGATCCCAGCAGCATTTGTACACTTTAAAACGACACAACACGGCATAGTTGAATTCAAATCGGGAGTTGCGTACTGAGCGACGTCTACAAAGAAACTAATAGGTCAAAATGTAAAACTACTTCTTTAAGAGTAGTTTATTCGCCTTCTGTTTAATGCGCGTGTGCGGATTCTGGACTATTCTTAATTCTATGGTTGGAGTATTTGAATAATGAAAAGGAGCACGGGAATGGACCTACCTTTAATGCTTTGATGATGTTTTCAATATTGGCGCACTGAATGATGAAAGTTCATGATGATTATCATTTTTATTTTATTTTATTTTATTTATTTCGAATACAAACAGATGTACAGGTTAAATGAATATTAAAAAAAATATATATATATAAAATGTATACATAGTAGGGCCTGCCATCCAATTATATGTATTCACTAAATAATACTGTAATTAAGCGACGACGCCTTGAAGTTTAAACTATATAAATAATAAATATACTATATATTAAAATAAGATAAATATGGACAAAACAAGGAGATCGTGGAAAGGAAAAGAAGGAAATTGATAAGGAGTGGTAAAGGATGATTGAAGGAAAGTGAGAGTGGAAAATTGCATTTGATTTAATGATTAAACGAATTATGAATGAAGAGCATGAATCAAGCCTATTAATTCTCTTCTGTACATATTGTATGGAGTGTTAAATATATCAAGACTATTAAATTTTTTGTTAAATGTTTCACATATACGAGGGATTGTAGAATGTTTCCGATGATTAGTTTTAAATTTACGAATATAGAAAATATCAGAGAGTCTAGTTGGCCTAGAGGGGACACGGTAAGCAAGTAGATTAATGAGTTCCGGGGAATCGAATTTATTATTGACAATTTTATAAAGCAGGATCTGATCAAACATTTCTCTTCTGTGTGCTAATGAAACAAGGTTATAAAATTTTAATGAAGCTAAATAATTTGGAAAATGCAAATGAAATTTGTATTCTAGTTTTTTCAGGAATTTTTTTTGAACATTCTCGATTCTATTAATATTTAATTTATAAACAGGAGACCAGATAGCAGTGCAATATTCAAGATGGGGGCGTACGTATGTTATGTAAAGCAATATAAATGAACCTAAATTTTTAAAAGATTTACACAGCCGCATGATAAATCCAGTCATTTTGTATGCCCGTGTCATATAATAATCATAGTGAACTTACGTAACGAAGCCCAACGATTCCAAGAAATCTTATGCCATGTGAAGTAATGTCAAAACATTGTTCAAAAAACATACAATTTTGTTTATCATAAGGTTATAAATTAATCTGTATAAAATTTCTCAATATTGTTTTTTTTTAAATGTTTCTCTATAATGATGTAAATACTTATGTGTATGTATATGCATGTGAATAAAGAAAGACTAACATCCATGTGCGAGAAAATAATTCTGCAGTATTTTGGGCATATTTCCAGGGGGAACTCTGATAGTTTGGAGAGAACTATTCTCCTGGGAAGTGCCAAAGGGACAAGGTCATGTAGACGTCAACCGACAAGATGAAGTGGCACAGTCACTGAATTATCAGAATCATCACTGACGAATGCCTATAGAAGAGCACAAGACCGTTCCAGATGGAGGGAAACAGTCCACAGACGAGCCCTGCCTGGAGTCAGGCGTAATCACCATCCTCAGACATGAGACACGATTGAAGAGATGTATATGTGTGTGTGTGTGTGTGTGGATATGCATGTGTATGTATGTGTGTATGTTTTTATATGTAAATATATTAAATATCTCTCTATATACCCATAGATGTATGTTGGTAAATTTGCTTATTTTTACTTATAATGGTATCTTTTAGTTTTTCTTATGTTATCTTTAATTTTAACTAAATGTAGATACTTATGTTTCACTGCTGCCCTTGAATGTATTTCTAATCAATGTAAAAGCCCGTAGGGCGTATAAATTAATTTATAAATAAATAATGTTACAATTTCAAATGTTCTATCTCGATGTTAGGGTAGGCCCCATTAGTATGGGTCAAGGGAAGAATGGGAAAGAAAGGTAATCGGCCTGGAATAATATCGATAAATGCAGTTTTATACTAAACAAATGTTATTTATTCATATTTATCAGGAAGATAATTTAACCGCAGTAGATTGAGCTACAAAAACATATATTTTGGTGGTTCAAATAACGGATTTAATATGTTTAAAAGCATCATAAAAAGTGTAAGTACAAAAGATCTGAAAATAAGGCAACAAAAGAGAAGTATTTTGAGCAGATACAATTAATTACAACTTGAACTCCTGTTTTATTTCCCATCATAAATTTGTAATGAGGATTGCCAAACAGTTGATTATCGTTTGACATATTGTCTGGCAGGGATCGTTACTCCAAAATATTTCTCGAAATCCACGAGCTGTATTTTAAAACGTCGGTGTATATGCCGGGCCATTTCTTCATTCCGCACGGAGTCGGGCCGAAGCTGACGATGCCCGACACGTACCAGTTGTTGTTTTCCAGGACCATGAGCGGCCCACCGGAATCCCCTCTGCAGGAGTCCTTTCCCTCTCGTCCTCCAGCGCACAACTGGCTGGACGAAAGGGTCACTCCGCTTCTTCTGTAGGTGGTGGCGCATTCGGAGCTCGACACCACAGGCAGATCCACTCTGAGCTTTACGTCGGAATCAGAAGCTGAAAGTTGCAAAAGCGAGATTACTCAGTGCAGAAAGCTAAGAAATATGTGCTAAATAATTTATAAATTAAATACGTGGTTTTATTAGGGCCAGACCGCGAAACTTCAAAGTAATAATCCTCACAGTAAGCTTTAAAAAAATCCTAGGAATTTTTTTCCAAAAAGTCATTTTAATTTTTAATTATTTTTGTTATAATCTAAAAATGGAGTAAATCTTTAATTTCTCGGACTAGCATCCCCTCCCCAACAAAAAAAATTGTCATAAAAACGTATTTGACCAACGAAGCAATACGCACCAGACGCGGACCAGTGAAGCGGCTGGGTAGGAGAGGGGTAGGGATTTGTGGAGGAACTGCTTGTCCGAGAAATTACAGATTTACTACATTTTGAGATCATATTATTTTTTTTAAATCACTGTTTGGAACATTTTTGTTAAGATTTTTTTAAAAGATTACCATAAGGAATGTTCCTCTGAAATTTAGCGGTCTGGCCCTGAAAAAACATGTACATGTACCTACATTGTTATTACGAGTATTAGATCACACATAAGGACATAATAATATGAATAAGGTAATACATTTTTTATACATTAAACGCCCAGGGACCTTACGCTGGACTCATTCGTCTTTAATGACTTCCGTACTTTGACAAGTGACAGCATTCTTGAACCACCAATACGAATGCAGTCGATTGAAAACCAACCGACTTTATCTCGAGTTCACAATTTGTTATCAAAGAAATCAAGACTGGTATGTTTGTTGGCAGACCTTAGAATTCTGGGCATAGGGGAATGAAAACCATAGTTATTTCTATGGTTATCGGTATGAAAGAGTAAGTTTTGTCTGAGGTTTCTAGTTGGGATATTTAATTTCACTGAGCTCAGTAGTTCAGGCGCATCAAAGAGTGAGTTGAGAATTTTAAATAGGACTAGAAGGTCGGCTTTATTTCGACGGTCTTGAAAAGAAGATATATTTAAGATAGTTTTGAACTCATTATACGTATATTGGTCTCTGGATGAGCCCAACCTTCAGCCTATCTTTCTTAAAAATCGACGTTGAACTGATTCAATACTTTTGATGTGAACTTCATAATATGGATACCAGTTAACAGAGGAATACTCTAGGTGTGGGCGAACTAGGGAACAGAAGAGAGTTTTAAGGGTATTGCTATTTTTGAAGTCAGTTGTGCTTCTGTTAATAAATCCAAGGAGTTTTAAGGATTTATTGATAACGTGTTCAATATGAAATGTAAAAGAAAAGTTTAGTGTCAAGTATAATAAATAGTATGTTTTGAAACTTACCAACTTCAGTCTTTCCCCATCCAGCCGCCGTGAGCGAGCGCCCTACTAAAGATTTTTTGGCAAGTTCTTCATTAATAAACGGCAAGCAGATTGGGTGAATCCAATCTGAAATCATATAGAAAGAAACAAAAAAAATGAATTGTGATACTCGTTGTTGATTTATCGATGCTGTTGCATCCTGTAATTTACGAAACAATTTTAAATTACTGATTTGACTGTACTTTTTTTTTAATTGGCTTAGATATGTAAAATTATGTGCCATCAATTTTGCGAAAACATTACATTTTTAAAAATAAATTGAGCAAACAATACAAATGCTTGGTATTATTTAAGCCAAGCATGGGTAACCATTTCCAGGTCTGGAGCCAAATTATCATTCTATCTCCGAGTCAAGGGCCGGACCGAATTATTAAACATAATAAAGTAATATTAAATTAAATAAAGCTATGTTGACAGCTTCAAATATATCTTCACCGGTAGTTGTTCCTTTTAACAGCCGAAGAGCTAATATTCCTTCTGTGATAATGAAGTTCACGTCAACTTCTCTAATAAATATTGCTAATTATGCCGTATCAGAGGCATCTGAGCTGTCATCCAAAGCAATTGAAATTGCTTCGAATCCAGTAATCCTCCCCTTTAAACTGTTTTTGATATCATCAGCCATCATTTCTACACGTCGGACAATAGTATGTCTCGACAAACATATTCTTTCGAAGTCTATTTTCTTTTCAGGACAAATTATACTTGCAACGTCAACGGCGACACCCTTTGATAAATTCTTAAGGCCGAATCAGAAGGATGCCTGTATTGCAATGAACCACAGGATTATGCAGAACACACGGTGTTTAATTGCAAAAAATGAAAAAAAAAAAGAAAAAACTTAAAACGGCCCCGGGCATACCTGAAAGACTGACTCTAGATAATCTTGTGGAAACTATGATTACAAAAGCGCAAAATTGGGCTCTTATAAAACTTTTGATGTAAGATATAATGGAGAAAAAGGAAAAAAAAGAGCTATCACAAGCGGAAGTATAGACAAACTGCAGGCAGAGGTGAGGCCGCGAGGCGGGAATCGGTGAGCGGGGAAGAAAAGGGGATGTTTTAGCCGGTGTGAGTCCGGCACTACTCAGGCTATCCGAGAGTCCATAATAGCATTGTCATTGGCAGTCCCAACCAAAAAAATACGATAGGAGCTCCACAATCCTCAACCAGCAAAATCCTACAGATTTAAGAAGCTAAAATGGAAAGTATTTATACCTGTGTATGTTACCGGTTGCGCGAGTCTGATCAGGGCAATGTCGTGCAGTTGGTCCCTACTGCTGGGAACATATCCATCATGGACGATGGTATTTTCGATTGCAATATCTTGCGGAGGACCGGAGCATTCTCCCTCCAGACAGTCGGGGTCGGTTTTTGTATTCCATTCTCCCAAGCGTACAGATGTCCTAAAATACAACAGCACTGTGATAACAAGAGGACTAGACTAATGCTTACTCAGATCCAACGGACAAGAATTGATTTATTGACATTGACAGCAGAAGAGCGATTTGATGAATATGCATTTCAATATAGTTTCTCTGTCACTCTCTCGCGGAGGCCTCCCGAATACTCATCGAAAAAGACAACTGCACGTCGCGTAGCGTCGGACTGATTATGACTACTAAAAATCGACAAAATCGGGGTCTTCTAATGTTCCCTATATGTATTTGGGTTTTGTGTCGTTGTTTGATTTGTTTGTATTACTACGTTCTTCGTCCTTCCTGAAGCGGGATCTGGAGCGTGAGGCCGCGGTCTCAATTTGTAACACTGTATTCCTTCGCTGTCATACTGGGAAATGAGAAAAAAGTGATTGTACCGACCATGTGTATTTGATTGATCACAAATTGCCAATACTGCAGTGAGGGGTACAATGAAAGCTTTCAAAGATTCTTTGTTTTGCTGTTTCCTGAGGGAGAGAGACAGATGTTATTTTCATAATGCGTATGCCGTACGATGTCATACCATGGGCTTATTCACGGATACTACACAATGCGTATGTGTAAGTATAGCGCACGTGCCAGCTTTCAAAAATCTACCAGTACGCAAATGCACGGGATTATTTCATTGAAATCCAATAGAATTTTATAAATATTACCATAAATAATCAAAAACTTACAGTCTGATACTTGGAGTGATGCCTTGTCCCTTGATACAATGGGCTGCCGTCAGGACATAACGAGGAGACACTAAAACTCCCCCGCAGTGGAACCCTTTTCCAGTTGCTATAAAATTAAAATTTTCATTCTGTCATATCTCATTAGTCTGAAGTCACCTTAAAGACGCCTCTTGCATCTGGAATCCTCAACACAATATTTTTACATAAACTTTATATTTTATTTTATTCATTTCGAATACAAACAGATGTACATGTTAAATTAATATAAATAAAAACTATAAAAAATGTATACATAGTAGGGCCTGCCATCCAATTATATGTATTCACTAAATTATACTGCAATAAAGCGACGACGCGGCGGTTTAAAGTTTAAACTGTATGAATAATAAAAATACTATACATTAAAATTAAAGAAGTATAGACCAAACAAGGAGATAGTGGGAAGAAATAGAAGGAAATTGATGAGGAGTGGTGAAGGATGAATGAAAGATATTAGGAGTGGAAAATTGCATTTCATTTAATGATTAAGGGCAAGAAAAGAGACAAAACGTATATTCTTTGTTATTCTGAATCAAGCCTTTTGGTTCTCTTTTGTACCTATTATATGAAGTGTTAAATATATCAAGACTATTAAAATTCTGGTTAAATGCTTCACACATACGAGGGATGGTAGAATGTTTCCGATGATTAGTTTTAATATTACTAATATAAAAAATATCAGAGAGTCTAGTTGGCCTGGAGGGGACACGGTAAACAAGTAAATAAGTTAGTTCTGGAGAATCTAATTTTTTATTTACAATTTTGTAATGCAGGATCTGATCGAAAACATCTCTTCTGTGTGCTAATGAATCAAGTTTATGAAATTTTAAAAAAGCTATATAATTTGTAAAATGCCTCTGAAATTTGTATTCTGCTTATTTCGGGAATTTTTTCGAACACTTTCGATTCTATTAATATTTCATTTATAAACAGGGGACCAGATAGCAGTGCAATATTCAAGATGGGGGCGTACGTATGTTATGTATAGCGTTATAAATGTACCTTAGTTTTTAAAAGATGAACACAGCCGTATGATAAATCCACTCATTTTATATAATAGATGAAGTAATGAAAAAAATAAATTATTTACTGTTTATTACCGTTAAAAAAAATGATTTTGAAAAGAGGCCATCAGACCTTTTAAAGGATCCGGCTAAGTAGGGGGGATTTTATGTATATACATAAACGTATAGAATAAAGATACGTAAATGTTTCAAGGCACGAAAAAAATTATACTTAAATTTAAATATACAAAGATGGGAAAATAAAAATATCCAGAAATTATATGAGAAGGATGCTATTCTCTCTGAACTAGAGATACGGTTGAGTAAAGACATTGCTCTTCCTACTGCCATTACCATCGGCAGGTTGGTTCTTCAATCAGGAAGATAAAATAGCTTAAGCTGCCTATGTCTAAGGTAGTCATAAGGAACATAAAGAAAAATACTCTCCATTACACCTATGTTAATCGTAATACCACGGATTAATCTGAAACAATACATAAGCATGAATGCATTTCTTCTTTTCTCCAAACTATTGTAGCCAAGCATTCCCAGTATGAAGTCAGACGGGTACAACCACGGATACACTCAAGTAAAGATACCTCAGAAATTTCTTCTGAACCATCTCCAGCTATGCTGTTATACAGAGTACTTCAATTCATAATGCAGAGATTCACACTCAAGTCTGCTTCGCACCAGTGAGTTATAAAGAAGCATAATAACAGCTTAGCTGTTCGGAGAACAAATCCCAACATTTTGCGCGCTCTGTCACAGACAGTGCCTATGTGAGTATGAAATTTCAGTCTAGCATCAAACATTACTCCCGGGACTTTGACAGTGGCAGTTCGCTTAAGAGAGCACACTCCCATACTTTCAATGTATGTTGTATTGTTTTCGTTTAAAATTTGCTTTAAGATAAAGAAAAAAATAAACGAAAGGGTGTTTTCAAAAATTCTTACGTTTAGTGTACTCCAGAAGCGCCATCCAGGGGAACTCATTCAGGTCTGTAGCCTCTCCACCTGTGATCTTCTCTTCCAGGTACTCTCCGCAAACATTCTGCATTGGTATATTTGGGTTTGGAGGAGGTGGCGCACCATCATTCTCAAACCGAGTCGCTATATTAGAAGCGCAGCATACCTGATAACAACAGCAAATTCATATTTATTTATTTATTTGACGGACTTATGCAGTCTATTCTAACAATGGTAAATACAATTTCTTATAATAAATACAGCCACTAATAAAATAAAGTACAACCCAATAAAATTAAAGATAGGACAAAAAAAATAAATTACTACCTCAAGACAAGATCCGGTCTATCTTACTGAATTTTTAAATCTATAAAGACTTACACCAAAAAAGTCCAGATCTTGTCTCGAGTTTACAACACGACACAATCGGGACATTGGTGCATGCAAGCCATAGTTTGTGCTGTGTTGATCGAGGAACAGCACATTATTATTTCGCAACCGGCGGATCGGAACATTGAATGCCACTTGTTCCAGTAACGATGGTACATCAATCAAGCCATTCAGCAAATTAAATGTCAATGTTATTTCTACGATGAGATTTTTAACATTGACTCCATTTCTCCGTAAGTGTAGTCTCCCCTCTCGAGGCCAATCATCCATGCTACTTTTCTTAGTAAACGATGTTGCACCGATTCGATATGATTTATCCGGCCTACATAGAAGGGAGACCAGATCACAGATGAATATTCTAAAAGAGGACGAACAAGTGAGGCCTTTGTTTAGTTTTGTCTGGTAGTTTATTGTATAATTTCAGTCGCTGATTGTCTTTGTCTCGTTCTAGAATGTTGTATGTGATATTGTTCTGAGATTCTTGTATTATGTCCATGTTTATTACAATTTTTTTCAAGTTTAAGTTTTAGTAAGTTTAGTTAGTTAGTCTACAATGATACCTACAATTAATAATTTTAAAGATTGCAGTTGAGAAAGTTCATTCACATTTAATTGCTTAGTTATTTTTAAATAGTTCTTTAGTTGGTGTAATATATGGGAGGTCATGTACTAACTTCAATATTTATTTTGCTGTCGTTGTAGTCTGTTTATGTCATTTGGTTTCCTGTTTCCCATAGTTGTTGCATTAAACATATTTAAGATTTGACATAGGCTTCATACGTAATATTTTTTTCCGTTTTCGGAACAAAATTTATGAATTTTTATATAATTTATGAAGACTCGATAATGTTGCTATTTTGCTAATTTAATTATTGATTTTAATTTTTTTCAACTAATTTTACCATTTATTTTTTATTGTTAATTATTATGGCTCACACGGGCACAGCCTAAAAAGCCTTAATAAGTTCATTAATATTTAAACGAGTGTAATTTTGAATGAATAAATAAATGCGTTGGAATCTGCTATTACTCAGAGTAGTCAATCTGAGAATGATCAAGATTTCAATGTCCCAATATGACGCGACTCCAAAATAACCTTTGGCTTCTGTCCCTCGCGTCCGCACTGAGACATCCTTAGGAAGTCCGCATCTCTCCTGGGAAGGGGCTTCTGCTGGATCAAGGTCACCAGGGCTGGACATGACGTCAGCGAGATGCAAGTCCCTTGTAGCCCTGCAGGATTCTGGCAAGACTGACCGCTTTCTAAGACAAAAAAAAACAATTATCTTTTTTTAAAAAGTAATCACCATTCATTCCACATTTTTTTAGTAAGACAGTTCTGTGTGTAAATTAAAACCATTTTCTTCGGCGAATGTTTTCTGTTGAAACTGTTAAAAATAAGGAAGGTTAAGCATTTTTAGACCTTATGATCTGTCATCGGCTTGATTAATTGATCGATCTACACCATTCTGCCTATAGGTAGGTACAGTTCATCAAAATATTTGATACATTTATGTGTGCGTAACAACAAGTTTTCATATAAATCTTTCTAATGTTTGTACTAACAAACGAAATTTGTCTGTAAAGTTTATTTTAAAAAGTCGGGAAGTGGTCATATTTAAATATTTACAAAGATTTATTGAAATGTTTTGGCCATCAATAATGCTTTTATTATCGATAGCATAAATTGCGTATTAAGTTTGTTATTTCAGTATTTACTTTATGGAATAATATTTTTAACATAAGGTGTTAAAATAAAAAATATAAAAATGAGCACAAAAAGTAAATAAAAGAACAAAGTATTATTAATATTCAAAGCATTAACTTTGTGGTCAAACATTATACCAAATGTTATTAAATATCTGTAAATAACCACTTACCGATTTTTCTATGTTCACCGGTTTCGAGACGTACTTGTTAAAAGTAACTAATACGGAAATATTTCACATTAGGAAAGCTTTAAAAAATAATGTTCCTTAGATCAATAATCAAATAACCTTTTAATATGGTCTTTTATACGATGTTCCACTGTAATGGTCACCCTTAACCTATTAGGCTCACCCCCTTCCTCCATCTCCTCTACTTTTTTTAACTATTCCACAAACAACATAGAATATTTTCATAATTTAATCAGTGCATGTTTGTCCTAATCAGTGCATGTGCTTATTAAAATGCGTGTCGTGTTGCTTTTATATTTTTGTGCAACAACTATGGTGAAGGTGTATCGTGGGTTTTGCATGTTAGTTTGCATGTTTTAGGTTTCATGCATTATTTTATTTGATTACAAGCCTTCAGAATGAAATAACAGGAAGACAAAAGTAAGCATTTTCGACATCTATTTCTGTTCGCGTTCATTCTAGGAAATAAAGGAAAAAAAACTTTAGGAGAAAACATTATGACTAATTTGTTGCAATATACTGAAGGAGAATACGTTTTACATACTTATTACAAAAAAATAATAACGTATCCCTAACTATTTGTCGGCCTCATGGTGTAATGGTCAGCGCGTTTGCCTACCAAGCGAGAGGTCTCGGGTTCGATTCTCGACATGGTTGATATGAAATATTTATTCAAAAGGGTGTTTTCATACTTGAATATTTCATAGTCCTTGGACTGGTACCTGAATCGTAAGACTGATCATCTTACCTTCATGTTACAAAAATGATCAAAAAACGCTGCGATTGGTGTACCAATACAGTAACCTATGCACCAGTAGGTGCGGAAAGGGAATGACGATAAACTCTTTGAGGCCAAGAGCCCTGTCTTGAGTTAGGATTAAGGATAGATACAACATGTTGTAAATATATAAAATTTTAGATCTTAATTTGTTGCAACAGAGAAGGAAAACATTTTGAGCAGGAATATAGAAGTATTGGCATTTACAGGGTTTACGACCTTGAATTTTTAAATAAAAGGGGTCTAAAAAGTTGCCTTTTAGATTACTAGGAGTGCAAAAAATACAAAAAAATATATTTGATACTACTTTTGGCCCTCTACCAGAGCTTGAAATTTTCGAAAAAGGAAATTTGTTTTGCTAACCGGCTGTCATTTTGCATTTGAGTAAGAAAATCAATCCAATCAAATATTATAATGTGCATTTAACTAACCATATTAAATAAGCATCTAAGGGTGTGAGTTGCACTCTGTTTTGTAATAAATGGGTAGCATTGTTTTAATGAGCCATTGTTTTCGTTAATATTAACCAGGCGCTCAACGGAATCAGTTCCGCGGAGTGTAAACTTTTTGCGTTTCGGTAGTTTTAAAAAGTGTTTGAATTTGTAATGTGATTAAATTATATAATACTAACAAAAAAAAATTTATCAATATATATAATT
Source organism: Micrasema longulum (assembly GCF_059751315.1). Classification (NCBI taxonomy): domain Eukaryota; kingdom Metazoa; phylum Arthropoda; class Insecta; order Trichoptera; family Brachycentridae; genus Micrasema; species Micrasema longulum. Next base: position 248,432 of record NW_028277513.1, read on the forward strand.
AACAAAATGTTCAGACAGTTATAAAATTCAAACCTCGGTTGATGGCCAAAAGTAGAATGGAATATTTTTTTGTTCAATGTTATCCAAAATGCAACCTTTTAGACCCCTTTCACATTGATGTATAAAAAAATATAAAACTTTATACATCATCGGCCCACTTTAATGTACATATTGTAGATTTTACAACAATTTCATAACAATAACAACAACATTTCATGTAGAGTTCAGATAACCTTGGTACAATGATAAACCTGTCGCCCTGTTGCTATCTGCAAGTGTTACCAAAACATGTTCTTTGTGTGAAATCAATCAATGATTGCAAATAATGACACCTTTTTAAAATTTCGCAAGGTAAATAATAATCACCATCATCAACAAAAACGTTACAATTTTGGGGCCATTTTCAACAAGTTACACTCAAATAACTCACAAATGGGGATCAAGTTGTGGTAGAGCGGGGTTTGAACCTCGGATGTTTGATCCGTGAGTTCGCAACACTAGCCACGGAACAACGACCCGGTTCAAATTGTGGTAGTCACGTTGATATTTTTATAACCATCAGGAACACAAAAATACCCTGTAAAATGGCTGAGTTTACAATAAAGCCTCTTATCAGTCTGGAAAAATGGGTCAGTGCGAACGCATTCCTAATTCCTATTAAGTTGGTTTCGAGCATGCTCTAAAGGGGTGCAGTGGCATGGAGACACATATGCACCTACCAAAAAAATTGTGTTATATACGGTTTAATAGTTGAAAATATTTTTTTTCAAATGCCTTTTCGTTAGCCACAGTTAAAATGGTTTGTATAATATTTTAAGCACATTATTTTAGCAATTTAAGAAGATTTCACTTACGTGCAAATGATGCACTAATTGAGAACGCACAAATCAGAGCCAAAACAAAAAATAATGCATTTTTAGGCATTTCACCGGCACAACACGAAACAATATGACAACGATTGGTCAGGGCCTGAGACTGGACTGTCCACAGACCGAATCTTCACTCACAACTGGTAAACTGGTGGCTGGCAGCCAGCCGCCATTAGCCACGATCATATCAAGTTCTACAAGAGTATCGTCTCGTCTCCGAATCAAATTACAATTAAAATTATAATAGTCTCTCTCAGACTCGCTGGGAACCGGGCTACGAAGAACGAGATGGAAGATGTAGTTGACAGCTAAACTTGAATAATTACTTTAGCGAACTTCGTAATGTACATATTACATTTATATGTATATGTTATATACATGTGCATATTCAACACACACATTCAAATAATATTAATTTTATTTTGATTTCAAAATCCTCATACGTCTTTGATTAAAATCGGCACCGGATTTACCGCCGGGAAAATTAGCTTTAATGAAATCAACACGTGGAAGAATTTCAGAAATACTGATTTTCAAACATTAAAAAAAAAATAATGCCACATATTGTGTAAAGGGTTACCTAAAAGGCATTATTAATGAAATATGATAAATAAAAATGATTATTTTTTTTAATTCCTTTTATTTCTTGATCTATACTATGCATCATATTATATCAACTTTCAGTCTCATTTTTGGCCATTTATGAAGGATACATAATATGTCCAGTAAATAAAATTCTTTCAGGAAAAAAAAAATATTTTTTCATTTGTAATGATTGTTTTATTTTTAATTTTAACACTTTGTAATATATAATTTATATACATACCAGGGCGGGCATATTGCCTCGAGGCAATTTCTTCTTACCTACCAAAACTGTTCAATTTTAGAAAATTACAAGTAAATGTAAAAATTAAGAACCAAACTTAACTAAACATTTATACTATACTATGAAGAGAGGAGAGGGGATGGGAAGGAAATAAGAAGGAGAATGGAATAACTTAAACATTTAGGTAGTGACATTTCAATATTGATTTGAATGTAAATAAATAAGGAGGTGTGTCTAACATTAGTGGGGAAGATTATTTCACAGCTACTACTAACAACACTATGAATTCAGTGGATATTAGTTATTCAATTGAAATGTCAACTGGCAAAATTGTTTTAGAAATTAATAGTGCTAAAAACGGCCGCGTCGAGCGCCATATGTCCTGCAATATGACGCATGAAAGTAATCATGGTCTTATGTCATAAGTACCATCTCAAAGAAAAAAATCTTTTAAGAAAAAATACTGAAATACTGTTTTCCAAATCAAGAATCTTCAAATTATTTGTGTAATCTGCAAGTTTAATCTAGGAGAAAAAACCCGCACTGGGGTTAAGACATTCAAAATATAGTATACTTATTTGCATGAAAAAATAAGCCGGAATAATCGGCTAGTTTCTTGGCTCACCGCAGACGCAAGGCTTGCTTTATTAATATTATTATTTATATTAGGATAAAAATACAAACGGTAGAAATGATTTAAAATAAATAGTCATTATTTATTTGTTTATCTGTTTATAAAGTTACTGTTAAACATTATTAAGGTTCGTCAAATAAAATAGTAAGCTGCGCATAATCGCTTCTATACACGGTTCGCCCCTGCTGCATAGGTATACCAATCGCAGCGTATCTAGATCATTAAAAAATAAATAAATAAATATTAGCGTTTTTATAATTACTCACCCAAATATTTCAATTTTTCTGGCCATTTTCAACGTGTTGTAAATAACTCACAATTAGAAAATGAATATCAAGTTAGAATAGAGTAGGATTCGAACCTCAGACCTCTGATCTGTAGGTCCGCAACAATAGCCACGGGACCACAACCTCATTCGTTACATAAAGATAAGATAAACAGTCTTACGCTTCAGGTACAAATCCAGGGACCATGAAATATTCTGGTGTGAAAACACCCTGTTAAATAAATATTTTAAATCAACCATGACGGGAATCGAACCCGAGACCTCTTGCTGACTATGACACCACGAAGCGCCGACGTTTAAAAAAAATGGGTTTAAAAAAATATAAAATTGACTATCAAGCTGAGCCAATTTTTTTTTAAAAATGTGTATCGTGTTGTCACACGATACACATACACGCCGACAAGCGCTACGATTATATTAAGTTTTGTAATTAAGAAATTGATCCGGCTGTGATGTCACAAGTTCTCATCAGAGCTCTGTTGATTGGTGAATTAGCTTCCCGTAAACCGGAAACCTGTCGCAACACTATTATTGGTTGATTCGTTCGAAACTTGTGACGTAGTCCAAAGTGTTTTTTTCGTACATTTTCGAGAAACTTCACCGTACAATAGAATGCTCTAAATTTATCGAGTGTAAGAATATATTTGAAAAAAAACCTATATCTGGTAGCGCTGAACTTCTTCATTTGTGAAAATAAGTCCAATTTGTGCAGTATAATCAGTTGATTGAACGTCAAGTACGTATTTTATGAACGCCGTACAAAGAGAGTTATTTATAATTTTGATAAAATTATAAATAAAGTTATCAATGTTCTTGGTTTAGTTTTACTTTTTCATTATTTTGACCAACGGTTATTTATGTAAACGCCAAAATGAACGTCCAATTTCTATAAGAGTCAGGTTGTATTTATTTATTTATCACTGTATATAAGTGCGAGCATATTGCCTTAAAGCTATTTTTTCCTATCTACTTAAACCGTTCAGTTTAAAAAAATAAGATGTACATGGACATATTCTAGGTATTGGAAGTACATGGAAACGAAAATTAACTTAAAGGCTACACTTTAATATGAAGAGCGGAGAGGGGATGGGTGGAAAGAAAAGGGAGAGGGGAAAAACTCAAATGTTTACATAGATAAATTTCAATCTTGATTTTAATGCTGAAACGATGCTCCTTAAAATTTTTAACAAAGTGTTTTTTTTTACACATGTATAACTCAATTTTTACTGAAATTAAGCAGCAGTCGCCATTTGCACCATATATATTTTTTATTTATTTATTCATACAAATACATATATACTACAAAAAAATACAATAATAACGTATCCCAAACTCTAAGAGGCCAAGGATCCTGTGCCGAGTTGGGATACAACATAATGGAAAGTGGAAGCACGTACATAATTAAATAATAGCAAAAATAAAAATTTTATTTTATATATTATGTGTTAGAAATACCACATTGTAAATCGAGGCTCGCACAGAGACACGCATATTTTATAGGCCCAAAAATTTTTAATTCTTTTTTACTGATAATATTTTATTGATTACAAACTTTCAAAATTTTCCTTATTTTAAAAAACATGCACTATCCTGGATTCAAACTAAAGATACGAACTCTTTTTGTCTATGATTTATTTTGTTGCCCTTTAATAATAAGGAATATATTTATATATTTTTTTTTATTTCCTTTTTTAATTACTAAAAAAAAACATATTATCTTTTACAGAATACCTTATTTTTTCTTTCTTATGTTACACAAAAATATTATAACTGTCCATTATTTATTATAGGAGCAAAAATTAATTAACATTTTCTTGTATACCCACGAACAGGCCATGCCTTTGTGGGATTTTTTGTTTACTATTTTTACTATTAATATGTATTTCATTGTTATGTAATTATGCTTTATTTTTTAATACTATGTTTTATCATTTATGTTTATACTGTACAAAAACAAAAAAAATGAATTTAAAAAAAAATACAAATATATAAAAAACATTAACATACATATATTTCAAAGGCCACCTGGACAACACGTTTAATAGTATATTAATATATGCAATATCTCTCAGCAGTCTCCTGCAATGGTCTCTTCCCTTGGACAAAATCCAGACTTGTACACTCCTCCTGAAAATGGCTTTCGTTTTGGAGAACTTAATATTTTCATCGAGGACATTGAACGATGTGACTCTCTACGACCCTACTAACGGTTCGAACTTCTAATGTACTCGTATGTATTTTTCTGTCATTGGCTAAAAATAATACTATAGAGCGGTAATTTATATGCGGAATAATTCATATAGTTATACATAATATCTCGGGGTTCTACTTGACAATAAGTTAACGTTTGAGGCACATGTCAACTCAATTGTGAAAAAATCATACCAAATGTTAGGTTTCCTCTTCCGTGGAGAGAATTCAATCATGCGCGCACTCTTAGAACTCTTTACTTTACATTTGTTCGAAGTCAATTAGAATTCGCATCTCCCGCTTGGAGCCCTCAATAAAAAAATACCGAATTGAATCCATACAATCAAATTTTTTATCGTATTGCAATTTTAGACGGTTGACTCAGAATACAGGTCCAGATGAATCTATAAACTTACCTAAACTCCAAACTCTCCAAACTTGAAGGAACATGGCTGATGCCATTTTTATGTATAAAACTTTGAATAACATGATAGATTGCCCTAAGATTCTGTCACTTATTAATTTTAGAGTCCCAGTAACGCAGACCAGAAACCAATCTCTTTTTAAAATGTCTAAATGTTCAACTAAATCTTTTCAAAATTCATTTGTAAATAGAACCTGCCATATGTGTAATCAGAAATAATATTGTATAGATATTAATAACATATCTTTAACTTCCTTTAAAAGTGAAATTTCCAAAAATAATTCAAGTTATGGTGTTGCGCCTTGAATCCGCAGGTTATGTGCAGTTCTGTATGTAGGCACATAATAAATTAACACTGTATGGTCAACTATAGTTGTATTATTTATTGTAATGTGCAACTGTGTGACCAATATTCATTTACATTTCTAGTAATATTATAAGTTTTGTATGATTAGTTATTTTATGTTATGTATAATTTTTATGTGACAACATTTACAATAACAATATTATGTGGAAGCCTCTAATTGGACTTTATGATATGTATTTATGGTATAACTGATTCTTATAAATGTCTGTTGGCTTTCCAATGAAATAAAATAAAACAAAATAAAATAAAATAATGAATTCTGCAGTATTTCAGTTCAAATTATTCCTCAATCTACCAAGAAATAATACTTATTTTGAAACATGCTCAGTTTGGATTCAAAATTACTTTCGAGTATAATAGTACAAGTACTGACATTATTTATACGAATTGAATATTCGACATATCATTTAAAAATGGATTTTAACGGTCGTTTTGAATGGGCCATTTTTAAATTACCTTTCTGCCAAAGCTAAGGCTTATTCCACATTATGTATTTATTCGCCGTTTTTAGTAGGAAACGATAAATATATGAGACGTTATTACAATAATATATTATAATAATAACAAGCAAATAGCCGAAGATACCGGTTGTCCGGCTCGAGAACAGGTTTGAAGAAGATATTTCTCCCATTTTATCCTTGTCCACATGAAAAAACATAAAAGATAAACAAAACTTATTTATGGAAAATAATAAAACAATATGAAGGTAATAAAATGCTGCACTGGGCGAACAAAAACAAAAAGGTTATCATAAACTGTCAAAAAAATCTCACTTATCTAAGGATATTATGAAATATGATCAACGTAAATACTAACATTCTTATCCACTGTGGGTCCATAGATATTTTTTATGCAATGAAGGGGTATTCGTAAACAGTCAGATTCTACAGAATGAAGATACTTCTCAAAACATATATTCGAATGCAGAAAGGAATTGACTTTCTTACAGCAAAGCAAAAAATAAAATGTAAATTCATGTCAAACAAATTTAGGGGTTAAATATCATAAAATTTCGCCAACAATGCTGGTTGCGATATAAGTTGATGGGATTTAATGGTTTGTGGCTGAATGGACCGTCGGTCGATGAAGATGCTACTATCGTAGATCGCACCCTGTGATTTTCCAACTTCCTGTCCCCAAATATTTTTTTATTCTCCTCGTCGCTATGGCCATGGGTAGCAACGGTGGTATCAGAACAATTATTCATATTCATAGCAACCAACAATAACAATCTCGTTTTTTCCCTTTTCATAATTTGCCTGCCCGCATCCGCATGCCACTTCATAATTCTTCTGCTGGCCTTTTAAATCGTCTGCCCGCATCCGCACACCTTTTCATCTTCTGACCGCCGCCGCATTCATAGAGATATATTCATCCCCGCACTGTAAAAAAAATTTTTTTTTAAGGAATAACCTGCTAAGCCTCTATTAGGTTTGTCAGCAGGTGGGATAGAGGGAATATGGAAGAAGGTAATGAAAAATACACCACAACACCCAGACCAATTGAGAAAAAAATCTTTCTTGGATTTATTAATGATTAATTTAGTGAAAGTTCGCTGACAATAACGAAGCACTACCCGGAAGAAAGGACTTGGAGATTTTAGCATCCGGATTCCTATCCCTGATCCCCTTTCTCGACTTCCCAAAGGTAGGGTTTTTGTTTGCGGTAGTTCGTTTGACCGCAGATTGTTTTTATCCGCATTTTCCATCTCCGCGCACCCCATTTTTCTTACCCCGCATAATCAACGACTCAATTAAACATTCCCTCTCAAATTATAAATCGCCACCTCAAATACCATACATACATATGAAACTTAAGATAAAATATCCAATGTTTTTTTATTGTGTATTTTTGTATTATTTAATTTAGTACTCAATCTTATTTGGCCCATTATTTATTTTCATTTCATTTCATTTCATTTTTTTTTTGCACCACAACAGGCCAGGAGGCCCAATGACAGTGGTGAATTACATTACAGAACAACCAGGCTTGAGAATAATCAAATTTTAATTTTTGTGTTCTCACCGGGAATCGAACCCGGAACCTCCCGTGTGTGAGTCAAGCGTCTTGACCACTACACCACGGAGGCCGCCTATTTCTTACTACAGCTACTACTATTTATTACTCCTATTTCTTACTACAGTATAAAGTAAGTTTCTAGAAACCATATCTCAATTATCATTTTAATCATGTTTTCATATATATATTATTTTTCTATTGATTTCAATTATACTATTTTTTAGTTTTTTTATCAATACTACTATATTATACTATTATTTTGTTGGTTTCAATTATACTGTTATTTTGTATATTTGATCATGTATGAATCTAAATTTATATAATTTATATTTTCATATTTAAATCTGATTATCTTTTTTAATTTGTGTTCTTTGGAATTTTATTATTTTTTACCTATACCTTGTTTTTCTGGATTGTTATTATATTGCATCACATGTCATCATATTTGAAGGTAATTAATTTTACTATTTATTTTTTCTTGTTAATTATTATGGCTTGACACGGGCGCCGCCTAATAAGTTCGCTTTTATTTAAACGAGTGTAATTTTGAATGAATAAATAAATAAAATAAATTTGCAGTAAAAACATCTTCAAAATTAGGCGAGGGCTAAAATTTGTACAATGAGTTACCTAAAGAAATAAGTGAAATGGAAAGACTTCAAATATTTTTATTTTTTTAAATTTTACTGGGGACAAAGCAGCAGTAAATGATCACCCCCCAGTAAATGACCATTGGTTAATAAAACACAATATAATAAAAATTGCTACATGTGTCCAGTCAAAAAACTTTTAACACTAGAAACTATGACAAAAGCAGTAGGCGGACACATCTTTTGGTAAGAAACAAACTATCAGTTTTAAACAGTGAGTTGTCAAAAGGTAATAGTGCGTCTTCCCGTTATTGTTAGGGTATTTTATTATGTTATGATGTAACTATGTCTGAATATTATTTTTACTGGGGTAGTAGTGTTTATTCACTGGGGATTCTGCAATTTATTAGAGTAATATTAATTATACTTGTAATACTCGTATTTCAATAAAAAAGTACTTAGAAAATTCATGTGTTTTTTACTGTTTTCTTTTATTTTGTACGCTAAAATAATGAAATTTATACTATATGATTTCACTACAAGCTGAACCTTAAGCGGTCATTCATTGGTGCTCTGACCCTATATACATTTTTGTCTCCTTTGCCCTATGAGCTCTCCGCTGTCTCATGCATCGCCTTTGCTCTGCCTGCCAACTGTCTTCGACCTGATGGATATCTCTTATAAGGACTGTTGAGGTTGACATGTAGCCGATTATTAAAGTGCTCGTATTTTCTGGCATTTCTTTGTGGTGGAAATATTTTTTTAGATGAGATTCTACCGAATTTCACTACTGCTATCGATAGAATCTCATCTACATTGATATCGGTAAAAGTTACATAGTGGGTGATGTCATGACTTACTTAGTCGTGCTTACTGCTTACTCAAACTTCTTCTTACGTCCAGCGTTGAACGAAGCCCTCCCGTTTGGACCTCCACATTAGGGAATTATCACAAACTACTAATACCGATAAAAATATATTTAGAATAATTAATCGTGTTTTCAAAATGAATATGGATATTTTGAAGAAATGTTTTCTTACATAACTTAAAAAAATAAAATGTGAAAAAAATATGTCACTAAAAAAACGCGATATTGACGTTTAGCATTGATAATTGTGACGTCAAGATTCGCGACGATGTACTATAACATTTTTAATGGTTAGGAACAAAGTTCAAAATGAACATGAATAGAATAATAATTAAAATTCAATATTATGGGCGTGGCCAATGCAATGGCCGATTTCGCGGAATTCAAAATTACAAATTTAAAAATATTTTTTATGCTACTAACAAGTACTTTAAAAATGCATTTTTGTTTTTAATGTTTCCCTATTCCCCATCAACCGTCTCCCTTTGCCACCTTGGACCTGCAACCTTTCTGATGTCGTTGGACCATCCGATCTGGGATCTCCGTATTCTTCTTTTTCTTGAACTTCAATCCATCGTCGGTTAATCGTTCTTTTTTCTTTTTTCTCTGCTGCATTGACATGTTTTTATACTTTTAAACTACTTTTAATTACCTATATTACATATGTATATAAAATCAATATATTGCTGCTCTTACTAAAATGCGTCATTAATTTTGAAGATGTTTTTTAAATTGATTAAAATTTATTGTCTTATATTTCACTTAAAGACTCTTCTCATCTTTTTTTTGAATCCCTTAAAATATGTATGTTAATTTTTACATCTGAGCATATTTTTCATTCTTTATTTTAATTCTTAACTTTTAATTACTTTTACAAATTTTCTTCATTTTTAATATTATTTACATTTGTAAATACTCACTACAAACTACAAACTTTAAAATAACTTTTTTTTACTTAAATTTTAATTTTTAAATAACTTCCATTTATGTTTTTTTTCCTTCTCTTTTTTATACTTTCATTAATAACCTTACATATAATTGCTTTATAATATGGAAACTTCACTGGCCCATTCGAGTTAAGTCTAACTGTGTAAAATATTAAACTTTTTAACTGTACTGTGGGTTTCTTAAATAAACATAAAATAAAAAAAATCTCATGTCATGATTTATGACTAGCCAATGGTAGGTTATATTAGCTTTCTAAATGTCTAGATATTCATTTTTCTTTTTGAAAACAGTTTCTCAGTTAAAGCAGTAGGTATAATTTTAAAAAGTTGCTTATTTGTCACATTTTCCGTCTTAAATCTGAATTGTTATTAAAAAATATATTTTCAATTAAAATAAATAATATGGAACTACCCTTGCTCAGTGGGTGGAAGACGTATGTACGTATGTATGTTTGCTTGGGTCAAATATCCGAATTGGGATGGTCTTAAAGATGCGTCATAGCAGGGGTGTTATTCCGAATCGTCCCTATCCCCTAGAGAGTGGTTAATTTAGAGGCTATACTGACATAATGCATTAAGTCAACAGCCTTTATATATTTCAAACATCTTTAAATCTTTTTATTAATAATTATTAGATTAATATTATTAATTCATTTTAATTTAACTCATAAAGGAATATTTGCATTTTGATGACTAAGTACTCTAGACCACCCAGCATAAATATCTTGTCTTTGAACCGGTTTTGTAATTAAACAAGGTTTTGCGGATTCATAATGTTTTTATTGACAATGTAGTGAACTTCTAAGATCATTAATAATATGATTAAATCAAACCTTTTGCTATCTGAGGAGCTGTTAATTCGTAAACTACTGGCGTATTTTATTGTATTTGATGAACAAACTTATTATGACTCGTTATGTTGTACGACAAATTCAAAATATTCTTACAATGAGGAACTTTAGCCCTACGGAAAATTGGCTACCAAAAATATTTTCTTGCGTGCGGTAAAAATGAGAGAGTTAAATTGTACCGCAAAATTTCTTGAAAATGTACGAAAAATTAAAAAAAAAAATTAAATCGCACTACTTTAAATGACGTCACTGGTTAATATGAACCATCCAATGATATGAGAGCTTTGAAGAATATCCGGTTTGGTCACCGTAAACGAATCAATCGGAAGAACTGTCAAAGAACAATCTCTGACGTCACACGTGGAGTTATTTCAGAAATACAAAACTTTAAAAAATCATAGCGCTGATAATACGATATGTAAAAATAAATTTAAAAAATTTTTGGCTTAATTTAATATTCAATGAAAAAAAGGCACTGAACTTCTCCATTGTATGAATCAATAATATACAAAAAACTAGGTAGATAGATACGTACGTTTAAAAAAAACTGTTTTAGCCTAGATGCCTAGATTTCTATTCTACCTTCCCTAAAGCGTTCTTCATCTCTGTTGTAATATGTTAATATTAACAGCTTCCCAGGGAGTTGAATCCCGTTCTTGTCTACAAAAATTTTGACAAACTTAAAATATTGTTGGTAAATCCACCTGGTAGATGAAAAAGTATAGAAATTGAAAAAAAAACCATCATTTCAGGCGTTTCCTAATATGTGGGTGAAATAATTCAATTACACGAATCTCACCCGCATAAATAAAGGTTTCAGCACTTTAACTTCACAAACATCAACAGATGAAAGAATTGAACGGATATAGATGTCCAAATTGAGAACATCTAATCCCTTCGAATAAATGGTACTGTCGATGTGTTTCTACAGCAAGGGCAAGCATTCAAGAAGCAAGCGGTACTGTCACTCCTGACTCGCTAGACACACTTGACATGTCCGCCTAGATTATGCGTATTTATACATTTTGTAAATTTAAATAGATTTTAAGACTGCTTAGATTAAGTTTTATGTATACTTATTAATGCCAACCTGTTAGAGCTTACATTAGCCTGTTGATTGACTTAAAAAAAATATTATTAACTGCCGCAGCAGCATATTATTTTTGTCAAACCAAAAAAAAAAAACTTATTATTTTACAAAACAAAGCTTTAAGAGTTAACATATAACAACAGATATGAAGAACATCTTAGAGAAGGTAATATAGAAGTCTAGGCGTCTACAGGGTTTATGATCCGTCATTGGCTGGTTAAAGTGGCCACTTTACACACTGTGTAACATTCACCAAAATTTGGACAAACTCAAAATATTGTTGATAAATCCACCTGGTACATGAAGAAGTATAGAAATTGAAAAATTAAAATTTTCAGGCATTGCCTAGTATGTAGGTGAAGTAATTCAATTAGATAAATCTCACCCGCATAAATAAAGTTTCAGCTCTTTAACTTCACAAACATCAACAGGTGAAAGAATTGAAGGAATAAAGATATTTAAATATGGGCAGAATGGTGAATGTTACACAGTGTGTTACACAGCCAATGACACGTCATAAGCCCTGTAGATGCCTAGACTTATACATTACCTTCTCTAAAATGTTCTTCATCTCTATTGTAATATGTCAAAACTATTACAACAATTTGAATAAACAAGAAGAAACAAGTTTTTTTTTTTTATCTTTCGTTGAAATATTTGATTTGTCACTGTCTTTGTTTTCCGAGTGAGTTTAGTATTATTTTCCCGATCAAAGTTAGATAATAGCCTATGGCACTTGTTAACTATCCGGCTATCCCTATGCAAAAAATACGTCGATCGGTCGCTCCATTGCGTCGAAATAAAACAAAAGCAAACGGACAAACACACGTTCGCATTATTTGTAATGTTAAAGTGTGGATAATAGATTCACATAAATAACAGAAAAACCAGTTGCAATTCTACAGACTATAATTATTCCTATCTGTTTGTCTAGTGTAAATCTATCATGCGCTTAAAATATTGTTTTTATTTTGTTTGGATCCTGCGTCCGAAGGAGATAAACTCGTTTCAAGATCAATACGTACTCGTATTTACATTAAATGGGGAAATATCGAGCCATAATAGGCAGAACAACGCAAGCGACAAATAGTGAATTGTGTAGGAGAATGTTTTATTTTATTTTTGTTCCATATAGGGTCAAAGCACCAGTAAATGACCACCCCCCAGTAAATGACCATTGGTTAATAAAAAATAATGTAATAAGAATTGCTACATGTGTCCAGTCAAAAAACTTTTAACACTCGAAACTATAACAAAAGCAGTAGGCGGACACATCTTTTGGTAAGAAACAAATCTATCAATTTTGAACTGCGAGTTGTCAAAAGGTAATAGTGCGTCTTCTCGTTATTGCTCTGAGATTGATAGTGTTTATAAGGAAAGGTGTGGTAAAAATTTTTTTGACGCTATTTCTTATGCAATTCTTTGAATATGTCCATATTCTAATGTGTTAGGGTGTTTTATATATATATATATATATATTTTTTTTATTAATATCCCTACAGAGATGAGGTAGAATTTTTTTCAAATTCAGAATTATGGATATTCGAGCGTTTACAGGGCTTATGACCTGTCATTGGCTGGGTTAAGTGGCCACTTTACGTACTACAACATTCCCCATTCCGCTTATTAGCGAATATCGACACAGGTAACATTTTTGATTTTTGTATATATGTTATTAAATGAGAAACCATTCACAAGCGAGTTGGAGCGCCATCTGTGTATTGATATTGAAGTTAAGTTAAGTGTAAACGCTCGAATATCCATAATCCTGAATTTGAAAAAAAATCTACCTCATCTCTGTAGGGATATTAATAAAAATATATACCTACTCCCCCTTGGGAGAAATCCAGATTTGTGTATGTACAAAATACACGTACCAAAAACAATGTTGTGTTTTATAATGTTATGATGTAACTAAGTCTGAGTATTATTTTTTCTAGGGTAGTAGTGGTCATTCACTGGGGATTCTGTAATTTTTTAGAGTAATATTAATTATAATTGTAATACTCGTATTTCAATAAAAAAGTAAAAGTACTTAGAAAAATGAATGTGTTTTTTATTGTTTTCTTTTATTTTGTACGCTTAAATAATGAAATTTATACCTTTAATGTGGATTTCACTACAAGCTGAACCTTAAACGGTTATTCATCGGTGTTTTGACCCTATATATTTTTTAATTATTCTGTAAATGGGATTTATAATGGTTGGTTACTGCCAATACTGAAATGACAGCCAACAACAACAACAACAAACCATCATGCCGTCTTGCAGAGAGGATAGAACGCCATATCACTATATCTTTGCATCAGACCTCGCTTCCTCTACATTCATACATCTTCTCATGCACGCACGCCGATTATTCCTACTCTTGACATGTCCATCTTCAAGTATTTGATGGACTTGATCGTGCCATGTCTTTCTCAGTCTTCTTCGTCTTCTGCATCCATCAAAATTGGCATCGTAGATTCTTTGAGCCGTTCTTGCGATATCCATTTGGTCTACATGCCCAAACCAACGCAGCACCCCTTTCTTGATTCTGTCGGTAATGCATGTCTCAGCCCTACACAGTTCACGGATCTCGACATTTGTGCACCTATCATACATTGTTTTACCGCCCATTCGCCTGAGGGGTTGCATTTCGACAGCATTTAACCTACTTTCAATGACAGACAGATAGTTTAAATACCTTCCGCTTTTAAGATAGTGGCGGTAACGCTGTTTTGCCTATAACTCTGACGGTGGTGCGAGCTAGCGTAGCCGCCTACATTGTCGTCGGTTACGTTGTTTTGCTTAAGCTAGGGTTTCCTAGGGCAGCGGTGCCCGTATCTTAAAGGCCGTGGTGAACGGTGATGCGGTGGGAAGCCGTCGTAACGTCGTCTAGAGAGTGGTTTCCTAGGGAAACGGTGTTAAATGGTGTTGATAACACCGTTTTCCTAGGAAACCACACTCTAGTCATCGTTACGACGGCTGCCTACCGCATCACCGTTCACTAAGGCCGTTAAAATACGGGCACCGCTGTCCTAGGAAACCCTAGCTTTAACTTCAAAATAATATTTCAACGTATATATTTTTTTAAAGAATGGAATGACGCGGAGTAATACATAGAAAACTTTTGATTAAAAAATTTTGGTTTATTTGTAAGTATTGTATTTTATTTTGTTATAATGGCTGTTGTTTTCTTTTATAAATAAAATAAATATAAATAAATATCCTTAAATGTTGCAGATGAATTTTATAGAGCCATTATGTTTTTAACACTTGTGCAAGGGGCAATAAGGGATACTTTTCCTTAAAAAAAGGCAATTCCCCGAAAATGTCGTTTATGTTGTTCTGCCGATTATGGCTCAATATCACGTTTGTTTTTTTTACATTTTTAGAGTAACAAAGGTTTAATAAATAATGTTCAGTTAAAAAAAAAATTGCTACTTATTAGTGACAATTTTTCATTTTTTTATTTGTAATTTCGAATTCTCGTCGGCCTCGTGGTGTAATGGTGTTTGCCTACCATGCAAAAGGTCTCGGGTTCGATTCCAGACATGAAATATTTATTTATAAATAGTGTTTTAACACTATAATATTTCATAGTCCCTGGACTGGTACCTAAAGCGTAAAACTGATCATCCTACCTTCATGTAACGAAAATGATCAACCTGTTGACAGTAGTCAGCAGGCCTTCCGTTCCACTAGAAGAGTGTTCGGCATTTTGTTCCCTACTTTGGTTTATTTGACCAATTGCCCGCACTATATTGACCATGTATGATACTACCTCTCGTGTGAGTTCTTTATTACCTATCACCGATGGGATGTCGCAAAGATCTTTACCGAGGCTTCTGCATCGCGCCTCCAGCTGTTGTCTTTGAAAGCTGAAAAAGGGGCAATGCATCAACAGGTGAGGGGAATCTTAAAGAGTTTCAACGTCGCATGGGCAGCTGTCGATCTCGGAGAGCTTGAAGCTATGCAGTTTTTCCAATAAACAAACAGTGTCAGTATAAGATAATGACAGATCATTTCCTCGATTGCAATTTCAAATCCAAAATAAACCACCAGATCATGACCCGACAAGTATCGGCACAGCAGTTGATGGTACCACGACAGAAAATCTACTATGGTGACAGAACAATGGGTAGTGTATTACCAAAACTGTACAATTTAACAGCAGCCAAAAATCGTGAAAAAAAAAACCTAATTTCATTTTTAAAAAAGTCAAAAAATTATTAAACAGCAAGTGAAACTTAAGTGTATAAATATATTTTATTCTTCAATTATTATCAAACTATGTACTTACTTATAAATTTAAAAAAAAAATGTAATGAAACCCGCAGACAAGCTTCGGCTTTGCGGGAACAAAAAATACAATTATGTATGTTACTTATTTGCTAAAATGAATAAAACTTAAAAAAAAAAAAAAAAAAAAGCTAATGAACCCACCGTGACCCGTGAGAATTTGGGTGAGCCAGCTTTCTACATTCTCCTGAAATCATAGGCATCAAAACATAAAAATACATTGTTAAGCTCAGTTCAGTTCAAACAATAATATTTTAAAGATTCCACTAACTACAGAAAGGAGTTTTTTTGTGATGGACTTTTAAAAATATCCTAATGATTCTTCGGAAAATCGCATTTTTTAATTAGAAATATATATATGGAGTTTAAAAAACTTTTTTGGGGGAATGTGTCCCTGAAGTTCCCGGTCTGGCCCTGAAATACAGTGTATTAATTTAATAAAAAAATAAAAACTTTTCTTTTTATGTTATTTTTATTTAATGTTATTTTATATACCATTTGGGTTGATTTTTATTATTTGTAAACTTCAATTTCGTTCGTTTGTTGTGTCTTAAAGTTTTGTAATATTTAGATTAAAATGTAGTACACACGTAGTTGGGAAATCAGATGTCACCAAAGGTTATCACAATTCTTGACCTTTTATAACCTGCTATATTTACAAACGGCATACACTAATGTCAATTTTATATTCCATAATCTACTGGCGGTATGTTGTACAATTTTTATTCATCTCCAGATGTCATCCACATGAATACAGTTCTGTATGGTTCTAAAAAAACCCGGACCATGGACTAAGTTTTTGACTCGATGGCTGCCCTCGAATCATAGACTAATTAAATTGTAATGGTTGCTATTTAATCTACGTTGGAAAAACTAAGAGCAGCTTTAATATTAGGTTGAAAGAACACGTAAAATGTAAAATCACCTCCCCTTTCAAATATAATCACTTTTGACTTTCTTTCGTTCATCACCAATTCGCTCTCCAGGCATGTATTATACATTCTAGAGACTATTTGTTGCCAATAACCCCTGCTGCTTGGGAACAGAACTGCATCATCAGCATACAACAAGTAGCTTGCAGAAAAATTATCAATTTTTTCTCCAATACCCATACATTCTTTCTCTTTCATACAGTTGTCCATGTATAGAAGCTCCTATCTGTAAAACTCGCCATTTTGTACTCTTCAACTTTCTAACTAATTACATACACGAATAACGGCACTCTTCGAATAATACAGGCTATCTACAGACCGTTTTAGAGACATAGACTTATTATTGCAGTCAAACTGAGAAAAATTACATCGAAAATTTTGACGTTCGCAATTTTTGACCACAGATCAATATAATATATGTACGTTTTTTAAAAAAAAAAATTTGTACGTTTTTATTTATTTTTTTATTAAAAACAAATAAAAATACAATATTACAACTAAATATATTTTATTTACATTAATCAAATACATATATTTACATTAACGTTTCCCATTACGTAAAAGAAAAAACAATTCTCGTGTACATAACGGGGAGTGACGTCTTACAATAGTTTATTTTATTTTAATTAATAATATTTTTAGGAGAACATAAATACATTACAAAAAATATATAAACGATGTTTTTAATCAGTGTTACATAAAAAAGAATTATAGATGTAATTTTTCACTTCTTTCTTAAATATATTGTATTCCTGACGGTGCCTTTTATAATCTTTGTTCATTTTATTACATAATAATATTCCTCTGTAAATATTTTTTATTACTTTAGGTATAACTAGGTGTTCAAATTTTATTTCCTCAACTTTCTAAAATAAATACATTACATAAAACAATAAAAAAACAATGTAATAATAATTATTCAATAATAACAATTGTAAATTAAAAAATATCTTCAATAATTATTTTAATATTATCTTAAAATATTATAATTATGAAACAGTTATTTAATTTTTTTGCAAAAGAGAGGAAAAACATTTTTGAGAAAGGAATATGGTAGTCTAGGCATTTATAGGGCTTATGACCCAAATTCTTTCACTATCTGTTGCAACATATTTAAATATGAACAATTCCATAGGGAGAAAATCATGCCAGTCTGCAAGCATTTGGACATACTCAAAACATTGTTGAAAAATATTATGGTTAACCTTTCTCTTACTGCCCAAAACATTAGCATGTTTGGGTGCTGTGTAGTCACTACACATGTAAAAAATGTAGAACATTCGTAGACCATTGCTTCAATTATTTATTGTTGAAGTCAAAAGTGATAATATTTAACAATATTTTGAGTTTGTTCAAATTTTTGTAGACAAGGACTGGATTCAACTCCATGGGGAGCTGTTAACATTAACATATTACACTAGAGATGAATAACATTTTAGAGAAGGTAATATAGAAGTCTAGGCATCTATAGGGCTTATGACTTACCATTGGCTGGTTCAAGTGGCCACTTTACACACTGTGTAACATTCACCATTCTGCCCATATTTGAACATCTATATTCCCTCAATTCGTTCATCTTTTAATGTAAATAAAGGTTTCAGCTCTTTAACTTTGCAAACATCAACAGATGAACGAATTGAGAGAATATAGATGTTCAAATATGTTACACAGTGTGTAAAGTGGCCACTTAAACCAGCCAATGACCGGTCATAAGCCCTCTAGATGCCTAGACTTCTATATTACCTTCTCTAAAATGTTCTTCATATCTGATGAAATATATTATGTTGGTGACAATATTTTTAATCTAATTCCTCAAAACATGAAAAACCATTAGCTCATGATCGTTGCGCAGGCGAAAGAATAGCCCCCGATGAAAGACGGGTAGCTACTAACTGGCGCCTGGGAGAAGTACTAGAAACTCTGTTCGTCTATTCATGCCAGTGACGCGTAAAATTGTCTATCTCCCGAATATACCAGTACCATCGAGCATGAGACGTAAATAGTGTATGAGGCAATTACGAGTATATTACTTTTTTACTGCGTACTCCGCAACATGCGATCTTTTTTTAATCTTTAAACCGTATTTCTTCGGATATCGACATCTTTCATATTAGTGAAAAAAAATCACAGAGATAGCATCCTTTTTCTTTAATTGCTGGGTATTTTTTTTTACCTTCTTTGCATATTTAAATTTTAGGATAAATTTTTTCGTGTTATGCATGCCTTGTAATGTACATAAACGTATATAAAATAAATAAATTGAAAAATACGATACATTGGTGCACTTTTTACTGTATTAGTGATTTATCTCCGATTTTCGATAAAATGCTTTTTCTGTTCCCGACACGCATTAATTATTTGATAAACAAATATTTTCACCGATGCATAAATGCATGACGCATGAGTGCCGAAAATCTCAACTCATAATTTCTAATATTTATGGAGATATAAATGTTATTAGATGCAATGTGTTCAAGGTACACATCACCGGGAAGTGAGAGATAATTTTGACACTTTATCCCTTTCTTGGTAATATATTCTATGGGATACATATGACCTCATTATTTCTCCTGAACTAAAAAATAAAAGTAAAACAGCATTCAGTTAAAACTGCTTTACTGATTCTTCTTCTTCTTTTAGTGCCTTGCCGGGTCCGCCCGACGTAGACGATCACTACAGCGAAAGCATATGTCCTGCGTTATGTCCTGCGTTGCATATGTCCTGCGTTGTCCTGCGCTAATTTTACATCGCGCAGCCAGGACGATTGCTTATAAAAGCAATCGTCCTGGCTGCGCGATGCTGGCGTCCCTTTTGATATTTTTGATCCAAATTCGAAAGCCATTTTCGTAATCTGTACAAAAATGTTTTTTCGTTGTGCCGAGATAAGGGTTAACTAGGTACAAGTGAATCCATCATGTGTAATGTTACCCCTCTTGACAAGTTATTGTGTCTCCCGAGAAGTCCGTGAAACAATAAAATATTTCATACATATCACCGTCCACCCGCTGTTATTAGCACAATTACAAATAACTATCGACGTGTTAAGCAACGTGATAAAAATTGATGATAAAAATGATAAAAATTTCTCACCATGGTTGTTTATGATAATCGCGATCACAATGCAACATCCGTAAACACGTAATATTAAATGTCAAAATATATACGTTTTGCGACGTATGATCCTGCTGCGCAATCACAAATTAAAATTTCACCGTAAATATGGAAAATATTCCATAACTGCTATTTTTATTTATTTATTTATTACATGCTATTCATTGCATTTGGCCAGTGGTTGGCAAGCCAAATATCAAGAAAAGCAGTCTCCATAGTAATTGTAATTCAATTTTCACTTTTTTGTATTAGATACTCATTATTTTGCAAACGCAATATATTGTATTATTTTTTATAGTAAACGCCGATTTTTCGCCAATGAACTGTATTTATTTACGAGAAAAAAAAATACAAACCGACACGAGCGTTGACTTAGAGATTACACACGCGTTGAATTATGACTGCGATAACTTAAGCATGTTTATTATTATTAATTGTGATCGCTCAAATGCTTAGCATGTTTTTAAGAACGTCGATAGTTATTTGTGATTAAGCTAATAGAGTCCAAGTTTATCACGGTGTTTTTCAAAATTTTATCGGGTCGGTAATTACAAAAAATGCGGCTATTGTGGTTGAGCTGCTGGAGGACTCTATCAGCTGTGCGTAGGGGAAAATTAGCCAAAAAAATCCAGGTAATACAAACACCAGGGGGAGGAGAATGTATTATAGGCAGAAACAAAAATAAGGCATTATTGTCTTATTAAAATTAGTAGGAAATACAACAAACCTACATTACATAACATAGCCGTTAATTATTAGTGAATAAGTGAATTATATTATTATATTGGTCACCCTAACGCTCTCTCTAAAATGTCTAAGATCTTGGCCAATTTATAAAGCGGCTAAACGTCGTAGGTCAGCCGTTTTGTAATTTGGCTAACCAATATGTAATCCGCCTAAAATGACGATCCGGCTGCGATAAATACACATTTATTGCCACGGAATATCCATCTAACATGGCTCAGCCTGTTCTAAGATGGAGATTGTTGATTTGAAATGTTTTTTAAACTGCAATATTTCGTTGTTCGTGTTACCTGAAGCGTGAGACTTATCACCTTGCCCTCATGTAAGGAAATTGAATGAATAAAATTCGTAAGAACTGTAGGATTTGATTGTTGAGGGTTGGAGCTCCAACCTTAGTTAGAGATGAACAGAAGACACGAAGTTTCTATTTAATCAATATTTGTTACATGGTGAATAAATCATCATCATCATTCCCTTTCCGCAACTTATGGC
Source organism: Micrasema longulum (assembly GCF_059751315.1). NCBI lineage: Eukaryota > Metazoa > Arthropoda > Insecta > Trichoptera > Brachycentridae > Micrasema > Micrasema longulum. The sequence continues at coordinate 269,956 of NW_028277513.1, forward strand.
GCATAGGGCACTGCATTGGTACACCAATCGCAGCATATCTCGATAATTTTGTTACATGAAGGTGAAGATGATCAGGGACTATGAAATATTTTATATCAACCATGTCTAACAGTGTAAGTCACTCACAAAGCACAAGAGAGTATCTTTTTTTGGAGAGTTACAGTTATAACATTTACTAGATGTATAAATGTAGATTTGTAAACATTCAAAAAACATGTACCATTTATGAAATGTAGTAATTAAAAAAAAAATCTTTTTATTAAATAACTGAATGTTGCCATCGAATTTTTACTTTTCCAAAAATATCATAGAGGTAAATATACCGTTATTTCTAAATATTGCGCTTATTATTTGATTTAAACATTAAAAAATACATTTTTAGAACTATCACCATCGCTAGAAGTATGACTATTTGCCAGTAGAATGCCAGGTGTTTATACCAAGTCCTGTTTTTTTTACAATATTTTTAAACAAATTTTAGTCTAAAGTGACTCAGTCATATCTTTTTTCGTGGTTCAATAGATTTAGATTTACCAGTAAAACACAATATTTACTTTCGATCAAATGAATATTTATTGAAATAGGTAATATTTGTGTTTGCCAACTATCTTCAAGACATGAAAATCTTCATCTCAGATCTGAGGACAACCAGTACCTACATAAATTGAATATAAAACAAGAACCAGCTAGTGTCAATTTCAGTGTGGCAATAGTTAAAAATTGCGATTAACATAGGGAACTTTTTAGAAAATGCGTTTCACCTCTTCTTTTTGTGCATATTTTTAAAATTGTATCTAATATATTGTATACGTCCTAAGGGCTTTTACATGACAGGCAAAAAAATTTAATTCAAGCGTTTCATGGTATAGCAAGTCAATATGTCAAATTTATCTAATAAACCGATATTAGTTAAGTATTTAATTACATTTTATGGATAAACATAAATAAAAATTAAATACTTCATAAAGGTCGGTACGTACGTAATTAAAAGTGTTTAAAAAAAATTTAACAAAGGGCTATAATTATGTAATGGTTTATACACGAAAGCTAAAATTTGGGGTCTCCATAGTTTAGTTATTAGATTTTTGGACTTCATTGCATTTTTTTAAGATTTATGATAAACTATCTACTGTGTACTCTTTGTTAGATACCGTAGATCACGAATATAAGTGTAAGTTCTATTTCTTCGATTTCATCCTCTGTATCGCTTTGCAATATTTGTTAAAATATATTTTTTTAAATTTGTCTCTTTTCTATTATTCTGCTCATTTTACGAGCTACTTTCCTGATCTTTTCGGCTTTAATTAAAACATTTGAGCACTTCTTTCATTGAGTTGCTGTTTGGTGCAATTAAAATAAATATGTTTAAGTTAATACGACGTTGGTGAATATGTGGATAGCATAAGACATACTTCTAATATCTTAGATATACTGTGGACTAAATTCCCCGTATACTACGGATGTTTGATCCACTGGCTCTATGCGGCCATTTCGATTTTCTAATCAAACAAACACAAAAAGCTTAGTTCGTTCATGATAGTGATACTATTAAATTTAAACAGAATACACGTTGAGTGAAAGAACCGAACGCATAACTTAAATGTTTTTCCCTACCATCTTCCATGCCTATGATTTCAGGAAAATGCAGAAAGCTAGCTACGAACTCACCCAGATTCTCACGGGTCATGGTGGGTTCATGAGCTACCTGAATCGCTTCAAGATCTCCGAGATCAACAGCTGCCCATGCGACGGTGAGACTCCTCAAGATGTCCCTCACCTGTTGATGCATTCCTCCTTTTAACTCTCAGAGACAGCCACCGAAGGCGAGATGCAGAAGCCTTGGTGAAGAATTATGCGACATCCCATCGGTGATAGGTTATAAAGAACTCACACGAGAGGTTATTTCATACATGGTCAAAATAGTGCAGGCAATCGGCAGGATAAACCAAAGTAGGGAACGAAATGCCGAACACTCTTCTAGTGGAACGGAAGACTTTTTGACTTCTGTCAACAAGCCGGCTTCTTCTGAAAAGTTTTGAGTGGTTTCCTTTCCACATGAGCAAATGTTGAGAAGTTCCTGATTGACCCACTTTAGTATATCCTTCCTGATACCAACAGTTTAGCTAAATTTAAAGTAAAACAATTGCAGAAAAATCCACTGAAAATAAAATGGATGCACCGCGTGTAAGCTCTGTCACCGCCACCAGACATGTTTGCCTTATGAGACCTTCTTCGTGTTAGCTGGACGCAATTCTAGTGCCTTTACTTTTACGTGCAGGGCACTTGATCAACTGTACCCATCTGAACCACGGTCAGCACCATGACCCTACAAGTTATAAAAAATTTGCCTACATAAATAACTTTGGTGTGGAACTATTTCATTTTATGAATTAAGTAAAAGTCCTCCTATAATTATTAGAAGTATCGTTTATGACATCAATATCAACATTACTTTCGACATAATTATATTATCCTAACATAATCATTTCGCTGCCCTAGTTCTTGTATGTTCAATAGACCATTTAAAAAAATTGAGTTATGAATGCCAACATGTTCATTATCTTATTACGCGTTCATGTAGCCAAAGAATTGTTATTTTTTCCGTTATTAAATAGTGTGTTCAGAATTATTTTATTGCTAATCTCCTCACTGATTTGACTTATTTGAATTTAAAAATAAATAAAATGTCTTTTGTACAATCTGCAAAATGGTCGATTGAACATAAAAGAACTAAGGCAGCGATTTTCAAAATTTATATAAAGTTTGAAAATATTTATGTTAAGAAAAATAGGGAAAACGTAAATGTTTTTCATGCACATGGTATCATTATTGAGCGTCGCAATGTCTTCATTCTCCGAGTAGGCGATATTCAGTACCCAACCATGTTTATATTGAGCGAGGTGAAGAGACGGCGCGTTCCGACTGAATGTAACAAAACATGGCCAATTTCCGTTTCCCTCATACTCCTGCTGGTTGCAGAAATATCTGCCCGTGAGTACTAAAAACTTACCTAATATACTTCTCCGCCGTAGTCTCCACGAGTCCGACGATGCCCGCTGGCGAAAAGGATCATCGGTGAAATAAACAAATAATGCCACCATCTTGTTTACGATTGTATTATCTTGTACACAAGGTGGTAGAACGCGATGGTTTACAAAACGAAACATTTCAATTACGTTTACATATATATTAAAATCCATTTTTAATGTATTGTTATAGATCCTTGCTTTTACTCGTCGGCGCCCGCCGGCGCCAGTTCGCTCACGTTGTATTAGGGAGAAATCATTTAAGTAATTAATTAGTCGTGTCGTTTATCAATAAGATGTTTTGTTTATCAAAAAAAATTTTTGGGATGGAAGTATCTATTTAATCGGGATTAAAAATAGCTTGCTCTATCGACTAGCGCTATTTATTTACTTAATTTTATTCAACTATTTACATACATTAGATTATTGCGAAGTAGACTTGAGAGTGGCTCGACGATTTGGGGACCGTATGAGTTGAAGTACTTTCTTATGGTGGAGAGGGTTCAGAAGAAATTTCTTCGTTTTCTCTACACGAGGGAGGGCGGATGTTATCCGCGTAATGAGCGTAACTGCGATGATGAATTGAACTGACCAGATTGGGCTGACTGACGTTACCATGCCTTGTAGTACCTTTATTAACCCCATTCCTTTATTCTCCATGTCTCCATGGTGGGAATGGAATTTGTGTCCTCCAGGACGTTGGTTTTATGTGTAATACCGTTGCTCTTTCAGAATACGATGTATTGTACTAAATGTTATTAAGCATTTTTATTAAACCACTTAACGACTTTTCTATGTCTACCGGTTTCAAGACATACCCGTCTCTTCGTCAGAACACCAATTAAATCAACATGCAAAACCCACTATACACCTTCACCATAGTTGTTGCACAAAAATATAAAACCAACATGACATGCATTTTTATAAGCACGTGCACTGATTAGGACAAACATGCACTGATTAGGTTAAGAAAATATTTTATGTTGTGGGAGAAATAGTTTAAAAAAGAGGGAGTTGATAAAGGGAGGGGCATGAGTTTAATAGGTATAGGGTATCCATTACAATGGAACATCGTATAATGAGCTGTATTAAAATGTTATTTGATTATTGATCAATGTAACACAATTTTTTAAAGCTTTCCTAATGTGAAATATTTACGAATTATTTGCTTTTAACCCGTTATTATTTATATGTAAGATTTTAACTCCTGTATCTATATTAAAGTAAAACTGTTGGTTTAACTGGTGTCCTGACGAGGAGACTAGTATGTCTCGAAACCGGTAGACAAGAAAAAGTTGGTAAGTGGTTGTATACAAATAGTAAATAACATTTAGTTTAAACTTAATGTTATTAACTAACTTTGTGGTCAAAGATTATTCTTTGACCACAAAGTTAATGCTTTGAATATATATAATACGATGCATTGTATTCAATACCAAATACTGAGTTGCTTCTTAGGTCGTTGTTCTGATTTCTGATAAAATCGTTTGGCATGTGTATTTGTCATCGATCACCAGGTTTTGACCCCATAATTGTGATCTATTGCTAATACTTTGTTGCTTTTTCAGAGAACGCCAAGTGTGACCCAAAGAAATGTATACTTTTGGCAAACTGTGGAATATTTCAACCCCTTATTAAAACGAGGCCCATTCCTCCAAATATTGCAAGCTTCCTACGACAAACACACTGTGGGTTTGAAGGGAAGGACCCGAAAGTAAGTTAAACCATTTATTGGTTGCTAATAATTGCTCCTTCTATCATTCTTTATTCTCATCCGATTACTAATTCATTCGGATGAATGATTTTAGTAATCGAATGCATTCGATTATTTTTATTCAAACGAACCATCTCTACAGCACAGTAATATAAAAAGATCAAACAATGACCAAAAAAAAATTGATTTAATATGTTAAATAATTGAAAAATCACCATAGAGTTTCCAATTAAAATCCTCCCGTCTAAGGAAAATCGAGTCCAGAATCCAAAATTGATTTGTTCATTATGAAGAGCTTAACACGCTTCTCCAAAATATTGGAGGCTGTGCATTGAAAAAGAAACGCCTCTGAGCAAAATTCCTGCTGGTTTTACGTATTAAGAAATAAGGAAGTTTAGCGGTTAAAAAATAATTTAAGAGAGAGGTTTTAAAATAGATGCCCCAGAACTACCCAGCCAACTATTTTATAGGTTGCATTGGATTGAAACAGACCAAAGTACGCAGTAAGTTGAACCGGGTCGTGGTCTCGTGGCTAGTATCGCGGACGCACAGAACAAAGGCTCGAGGTTCGAACCCCACTCTACCACAAATTTATTCTCATGTTCTAATAGAGAATTATTTACGACTCGTTAAAAGTGGCCCCCAAAATTGATATATTTGGTTAAATCATAAGAACCTTAATATTTCTTCCAACATTGACACTGATGGACGCTGTAATACGATCCGAAATATCGGTAAAGAAAACGAACGACCCACGGCATAATAACCTAAAAAAGCTTATCGGGTTTACCCGATATATATATTTCATTATTTATATTTCATTAAAAAAAAGAAACTAAGAATCACAATATCCAGAATGCCTCAAAGAGAGCAGAAGAGATGATAATGCAAAAAATGACAGCACAAAAACTAAAAAAGGTTTGCGTTAAATGCTAGCAATAGATTTAATCGTGATTCCTTGTTTAACTCTTAAAAGGCTGTGGTAAATAATCCCTTCGCTCGTGGTGATGTAACATCGTGTTACCACTAGTAAAATATGGAATATTTAAAGTTCAGACTTAAATAAACATATAATGTAGCCCTGTTATTAATAAATTAATAAATAAATTTAAAATCCCAAAATAAATTTTAAATCATAAATACGCCGCTCATATTACGCACGTGCGTCCCCTATCACTGTCATCAACCGACTGAAGACTTAATAGGTTTTACACAACATCCGCCAAAAAACAGCATCTTTGTCTTTTTTGTTTTGAGTTCTATCTTCATGCTCTCTCTTATGCAGATGTGTTGCTGAATTAGCGGACATCCATTCTTGGCGTACCAAGGATAAATATTTTTTGTACAGTCATAAAATTTTTACTTTCCAAATCCGGTGTAAATTGTCCATTTGAAGATTACAAAAATACGATTTCATCACTTCAAAAAATAAGAGAGACATAAAGAGTCTCGTGTTGTTATGTCGACTAGTGTGACATCACAGCCACACAAGATTTGATTTTGCCATGAAAATACATTACTTAATCTATCGAATTGGTGAGCCGATTTTCTTGTCACGGTACCTACAAACAGATTCATTGACAAAGATCACTGTTCTTACTGACGAGACGTCAATTTTTTGTTTAGAACATCATTAAGACAATCATGATTTACAATCAAAACCCATCCACAGCTGTGAAGGCTTAGAGATATGGGGAGTTTTCCGTGAAGAAAACCCTTTTACACGTTTTTTTTGTTTGTTTGTTTGTATCACCACCATCATCCACTGAAAGACATCATCCTCATCCCGTCATCCGCTGGCAGGTCCCGACCTTGAGGCTTTGTAATTCTCGATCTTTTCACTCGATGACATGCTTTGTCCATCTCAGTGCCTCGATTATGAACGTTATCTTCATCAGTATATATCGAGACGGTATACTTAACTTCTGTACTATCTGTATCTTACCTCGGTATGTTCTACCTACTTGTCATATCGACATCATATGCTTGAAACAAGCCAATGGATGACCGTCATTAACATTTAAAATAGTTCTTATTTAAATTTTAAATAGGCTTCCATAATAAAACGCGCTCACTTCAAAGCGATTATAAACTCCAATGAATCCTAATTCAAGCAAAAATGCTCGCTTGAACACGAATTTTGCATGACTTTTGGAAATCACCAAGACGGTACACTTAACGATTGTCTGTATGTATCTACCGATCGACTACAATGCCGGCTCCTTTAACATCTCGATATATACACTTGGAAATATAGTAAAAATATAATAACTAAATTATTTTTTTAGAGAGGTAACTTTCTGACGCATATAATCTGTGTTTGACGCCTAGATACTCTTATTTGTTAATAGGAGAGAATCTAGCGACATTATTTTCACATCTAGGCGTTTGTTTTATTAAAGTGACAGTTATGTAGGAATTAAATTCGACTTCAAAACTTACTTATTTCTCTCTCATATTTTTAATAGGCTATTAAGAAAAAATATATCAACCTGAAAACGATTAAAAATTTTAATAAATCATGATTAAAAGAAAAATTGCTCGATGGAACAAAATTGTTGACACTTTTAATGCGTAGATAAACGTATCGAGGAGTTCTAGACCCGTCGGTATAAAATGATGTACTTACATCAAAACTTGATGGTCACTTTTATCTTTAACTATGACGTCATACTGAAGCTATGTCATTTTAGAGCGTAGATATGTGTACCGTGACGTACGTTTCCCCTTGATTCATATCGATGTACCTACCCAAAACTTAAAGTTAAAGGGAAGGTAGTATATCTTTATAATTGCTAGAGGGAATTTATCTTCAACTATACCATCAAGGTGAAGGTATGACGTCTTTTTCTTCCTATCATAATCGAGGCCCTGATAGTAAAAAGTGAATCCCAATTTCAACTAGCTATTTTCAAGAATGTATTCTACAAAACGTTTTCATTATTTTGTGACGGCCAGGTTTGCTGTGTGAAGACAATAACCAACCCGCTATTGCCGACCAGAGCAGAATGCGGACAGAATGTGGAGGATAAAATTGTCGGTGGGTTGGCGACAGATATTACCGATTTCCCCTGGACCGCTCTCCTCGAGTACACCAAGCGTAAGAGATTAATGGCAATTATTTTTAATGTATGTGCAATATTTAGATGCATCAGCGTGTGAACCGATTCCTTATAATGGAAAAACTACACCAGTACTAACGTATTAAACTTTTTGTTAGTAAAAAACATTTTTTTTAAATACGTAGAGATCATAAAATACTCCGGAAAAATCGTCAGATGTAAGAGTCAAAGAAGTCTGATTGTTCAAACATGTAATTTTCCAGACTGGCTGGATTTTCTCCCTAGGGAGTTGTTCATATTTAAATTTGTTGCAACGGAGAGGAAAATCATTTTTGAGAAGAGAATATTGGAGTCCAGGCATTTACAGGGCTTACGACCTGTCGTTGGCTGGTTTACTTCACAAAAGTCGACAGGCAGAAGAGTTGAGGAAATGTGGATGTTCAAACATAGACAGAATGGTGAATGTTACACAGTTTGTAAAGTGGCCACTTAAACCAGCCAATGACAGGTCATATGCCTGTAAATGCCTAGACTTCCATATTCCCTTCTCAAAAATGTTTTCCCTCTACGTTGCAACAAATTTAAATGTAATATTTCGATTTGGACGAAATCTGGATTTTTTGTTATTCATCATCATTCCCTTTCCGCACCTAATGGTGCATAGGGCACTGCATTGGTACGCCAATCGTAGCCTCCGTGGTGTAGTGGTTAAGACGCTTGACTCACACACGGAAGGTTCCGGGTTCGTTTCCCGGTGAGAACACAAAAATTAAAAAATGTGATTTTTCTCAAGCCTGGGTGTTCTGTGATGTAATTCACCTCTGTAAATGGGCCTCCTGGCCTGTTGTGGTGCAAAAATAAATAAAATAAAATAAAGTATCTAGATCATTTTTGTTACATGAAGGTAAGATGCTCAGTCTTACGCTTCAGGGACCAGTCCGGGGACCTTTATAGTAAATATTTCATATCAACCATATATTTTATATCAAATATGTCCTGAACCCAGGACCTCTTGCATGGTAGGCAAACGCGCTGACCACTACAGCACGAGGCCGACAACTTTGTTATTCTTCAAAAAAAAAAAAGAATATTATTCAATTAAAACCTCTACAAATGGAGGTGTTACAAAATTATACGAATTAGAGAAAATGAGAAAAAAGTCTTGGCGGTCCATGTGTTGCCCTATAATACTAAGTTCAAATTCCCACCTTAAAAGTAACGATACCTTGTTGTGGTACTCTCAGAAATATAATGTTCCTTCTTCTTCCTCTTCCTCATCATGCTCATGATCATGCAATCTGTTTATACAGGATATCAATCTTGGACCTGTGATTCCGACATCCAATTTTCTTTCCATCTCTCTGACTATCGCCCTGGTGGTAAAAATCATGCTAAGCATTTGAGCGATCACAATGAACAATAATGTAAGAACATGCTTAAGTTATCGCAGTCATAAGTCAACGCGTGTGTAATCTCTAAGTCAACGCCCGTGTCGGTTTGTTTTTTGTTTTCCTCGTAAATAAATACAGTTCACTGGCGAAAAATCGGCGTTTACTAAAAAAAATAATACAATATATAGCATTTGCAAAATAGTAAGGAGTATCTGATCGGTAATTGATTAGTTATTTGAATCGGGTTGTGGTCCCGTGGCTAGTGTTGCGGACTCACGTATCAGAGGACCGAGGTTCGAACCCCACTCTACCCCAACTTGGTTTCCATTTTCTAATAGTGAGTTATTTAAAACTCGTCGAAAATGGCCGCCAAAATTGAAATATTTGGGGAAATGATAAGAACGCTAATATTTCTTTAAAAAAAAAAATCTAATGCATAAAAGTGAAAATTAAATTATAATTAACATGGAGACTTTTTTTCTTAACATTTGGCTTGACAACCGCCGCCGCCGGCTAAATGTAATGAATAGCATAATAAATAATTAATAAATAATTAAAAATAGCAATTTTGGAATATTTAACATTATTACACCGGTGAAATTGAAATATGTGATTGCGCAGTTATTTATGATTGAGCTCCTGGTAGTTAAAAAAAGTAAAGCTGTGAAACGAAAAAGTTTAAAATGTTTTTTTGGTTTTGTTTAGCAAACGGAAAGGGCTTCCACTGTGGAGGGTCCCTGATATCAGCTCGATACGTCATTACAGCCGCCCACTGCATCCAAGGAGCTTCTATCACCCCTGGCATCACACTGTAAGAATCCTTTATATTATCATAATCATTTCCATAATCAGTACCAGTGGCGAACGGTGATTTTATTTACAGGTAAGCTATAAAAAAAAGATTTATTTGTAACCTACATAGTAGGTACATAATATGAGGTATATATTATATACTATAAATTGCGATTTATTCTGTAATTTTGTGTGATACAAATACTATTATATATGAAATCAACTCAAATGACGTAATTTTGTGATATATTATATTGTGTATCTTTGTTATCCATTAATTTAACACATAACTTATATAAACGTTTGTAAAAAATAGCACAATGAATTCAGTCAGTTTTAAGCAGATATTCTCATAAGGATTGAAATGTCAACTGTCCGATTTGTTCTAGCAATGAATAATGCCAAAAATGGCCGCGTCGAGCGCCACATGAGTTGCGAGTCATATGTCAAAAGTATCATCTCAAAGAAAAATAGTCCATGTTTGAAATACTGTTTTTCAAATCGAGAGTCTTCAAGGAATTTGTGTAATTTGCAAGTTTACTCTTGGTGAAAAATCTCGCCACTGGGTTTAAGATGTTAAAAATATAGTAAATATAGTAGGGTCATACCCACCTCTAGTGTCTGAGAAATCGACGCACCCCAAGTAACATATTAAAATTTCAGGACTAGTGTGCGATTAGGGGAGTGGGATATAGATTCTGAAAACGACTGCAACGAGGGCATATGCTCCAACCCCCCGGTGAATGTTCCCGTAGAGTCCGCCACGGTACACGAAGGATACGACAGCAGCAACCCTTCGCAGCCCAATGACATCGCTCTCGTGAGGTTGTCCCAGCCTGTGACAATGACAGGTAAATGAAGCAAATGTTTCTCGTTTCCCGGCGGAATATAAAATACAGTCAATATTAGGAAAAAAGTAAATGAAAAAATGGAGTTCAGTTATCTGCCAAATATAAGTTTAATTATTTATTTAACTTTTTGTACATAATGTTATTTGTACATTGGCGGGCTTATTGCCAAATGGCAATTTCTTCCAACCAACCAATAAAATAAAAGTTTTATTTTTATAATTCAAGTTACAGAACATATTCAATAGAAAAAAATATTAAAAAGCCAAAGATATATAAAAATAGAAATAAACGTATTTGTTTATAAACCTTAAATCAAAACTATTACTCAATGGGGAAAAGGAAAAAAGAGGAAAGAGGAAAAGAGGAGAGATTAAGGAAGAGAAAGGAAATGTTTCTTCAGACGTGATTTAAACAGAGATAATGTAGTAACATCTTTGATGGTGGATGGGAGATGATTCCCCAGTCGAGCCGCATGGACACTATATGAGTTAGAGAAGAAAGAGAAATTGTGGATGGGTATTAAGAGAGTGCCTTGAGAATTAGAACGAAGAGGTTAACCATGAACCGATAAGCGTTGAAAATATTAAAGCAGGTATATAGGAGCGTTAGAACTATGAAGTACATTGAACAGAAGTGAGAGGGAGTGATAGTCTCTCCACTGCCTAATTTTTTTAGCCCTTTCAGTTGCCTACGATAATCAGAAATGTGGTCATATTTCCTAAGACCAAAAATGTACCTTATGCATGTATTCTGAATTGGGATTATTTTTTTAAATTTTAAAATCATGATTACTTTGTTTTCAAACAATGCGTCTCTTTCAGTATAGCCTCACTTAAGCTCGAGTTTCCTAGGACAGCGGTGCCCGTATTTTAACGGCCGTAGTGAACATTAATGCGATTGACAGCCGTCGTAACGGTGACTAGAGAGTGGTTTCCTATAAAAATGGTGTTGATAACACCGTTAAAAAATAAAATCACTCTCTAGTCACCACTACGACGGCTGTCCACCGCATCACCGTTCACTACGGCCGTTAAGATACGGGCACCGCTGTCCTAGGAAACCCTAGCTTTACCGAACGTTCACGGAGACTGGACCGCCGGCGCTGTGCACGTGCAAACCACGAGCCCACTGCGTGATATCGCATGATTGGCCCATTGCACACCACGGCAAAAATCTACCCGGCATAATAAAATACAATGCGGGGATCGATATTTATTATTTTACAATTATTTATTTAGTTAAGCCCGGCAAACGCAATAACCAGTACACTATGAGACCGACTAATCTCCAGTCAATTTCCTTTTCCAGGATTTTTACCTGAGAGTACTCGCTCAATTTAAAAAATGATTTTGATAAAATTATCATTAAAATCTCCTTTGTTAAGTTTTACTATATTATTTGAATCGGGTTGTGGTCCCATGGCTATTGTTGTGGACTCACGGATCAGAGGTCCAAGGTTCGAACCCCACTCTACCCCAACTTGATTTCCGTGTTCTAATAGTGATTTATTCAGAACTCGTTAAAAATAGTCACGAAAATTAAAATATTTGGGTAAATTATAAAAACGCTAAAACCTATTTTTTTTTTTTTTTTTTAAATAATATATTAATCGAGGCGTTTTTATTGATATTTTTATCAAAGTCACTAACTATGGAGTTTTATATTTAAAAAAAAACACAAAATAGATTCGTTTGTATCTATTTAAATTTGATATAAATATTTATCAAATTTAAATAGGTACAAACGAATCTACTAAATGTCAGTACACTATAATTTTATCGTGCCGGTTAAAATCAAGATGATATGTGTGAAATAAGCTATTCTCCGTCGGGTATCATGCGGCTGGTTTGTTTATTTGGAAATTATTGTAATAATGAAGAGACTTTGGTATCTTTTTTGTCTTGTGTCATATCAGGTGACCCCGTTGTGACAATCACTTCTTAAAGGGCCTCTCTGTCTTGCGCTGCCCGGAATAACTCTTCCACGCATCTCATTCCGGTCCAGTCTCTTATGCTGCGCAGCCAAGACGTTTGCCTTCTGCCAGGTTCACGTTGTTCCTCAATCTTGGCCATTAGTACGAGATGAAGGATTTTATACTTGCCTCAACGCAGGATGTGACCCAGATAGGAGAGCTTGCGGACTTATATACATTTAAACAATTGTCTGTTGTAATGAGCTCTCCTCAGGACCTCTACATTGCTGACCAAATCTGTCCACGGTATACGAAGCATTCTTCTGTAAAACCACATCTCGAATGACCTTGACTGGTTTATAGTGTGTGCTTTCAAAGTCCAGGTTTCTGAGCCATACAACAGAACATACCAAAGATATCCCTTCACCATTCTCTGTCTGAGTTTTTAAATTAACTTATCATGGCAGAACATTGTTCTCATGTTGTTGAATGTGCTACGGGCTATTTTGATCCTGCATTTTGCCTGCACATCTTTGTCTACTAACTTTGTAATAGTACTGCCGAGGTATTTGAATTGGTCCACCATCTCCAACAGTTAATTTCCTAACCGTAAAGTAATGCTTCAGTAGTCTGCTCTGCCAAATTCCATCCACTTTGACTTTTTAATGTTTATGCTTAAGCCCAATTCCTCTCCTTCATCATTTATCTTAATAAAGGTCAGCTATCTTATCAGCCAAGATGACTTTATATAAGAGATAAAAACATTTGGTAAAATATTAATTATTTTTCCCTTGTCAAGCCGTGGTAAAATTAAACAGTATGTATGTCAAACAGAACAGAAACCCTCAACGAGTATTTTCAACCTGATGACTTGACTTTGATAAAAAAAAAACCTGAAGATTGGTCCACTTCAAAGTGTATTTAGGTACTGGTTCGTGCGTTTGCCTGCCATGCCAAGGTCTACATGAATATTTGTTTGTTTGGTCCTTTTAGGTTTTGAAACACCAAAAAAAAAAGCCATCCATTGCCCATTTTCTTTCAGACTACATAAGTCCAGTATGTCTTCCTCTGATTAGCCTAAATGCTGCTTTGAGACCTCAAGTTGGACAGAACTTGACTGTGGCCGGATGGGGCCAGACAGAAACCGGTGAGACTATTTATTTTATAATTAAAACATTTCCTTTTGCGTTATTAATATCTCCAATTCGTATTAACCACCCCAATTATTATTCGCAAACCGGTTGGGAGGCTACTAACTCACCATTACGACTCATACTAACTTAGAATCACTCGCGTTACTGCGTATATTAGCAGTTTCCAACCTGGCAGGCGTAGACTAAGGCACCAGTTTAAAAAATTTTAAAAAACATACCATACTATCAACATATATTTTTATTTTATATCGTAACGTAATAGTGAAAATTCGGCGATTGAACGTTTATTTTTTGGTTTTTCCTACTGAAAAATACAATTTTTTCATTATTTAAAACGTATCTGCATTAGGAGTGATAAAAGAATTTTAAGCTGAAACCGTTTTACAAAAAAAATAATTGTTACTAAAAAAAACAGTTAAACAGCAACATTTATTTTTCGAAAACAGCTGTAACAGCTTTATAAAAAAAGAAACTGTTACGTATTGAATAATGTCAGGATATTAAATGACCTGTTAGAAAAAAGCAGTTTAAATGTGCTTGGGCAAAATCGTAGCCATATCCCCTCCCCTCTCCTCTACTAAAATAACAGTTACTTGTACCAGATTTTTTGCCTACATCTCAACTGTCATTTAGAAACAATTTTATTTGTGATCGGTTACTGTTACTGCTACTTATTTTGAATAACTGAAATGCCCATCTCTAGTCTATATTATTGTTTATATTTTTAAAAATAAACAGTTGTGAGGCGGGGAATTTTTATTTTTTCAGAATGGCGCAGAAAACAAAATTTCAGGGTGGTCGAAGGATCGAGCATGAAGATTCGAAACCGCGGACTTATATTATATATTTTTTTAAAGAAATTAACAGAAAAATGAAAATAAGTAAAAGAAAGAATATAATATGAATCAGACGGGACATGAATCAGATTAGATAAATATTTTTAGAAGGTGAAATTTGATTTATTTATTATGGGTAGCTTCAATGATTTTGAATCTTTCAAAATTATCCAAACAATGACCACTCATATGTAAAATTTGGAAAATGAGAGTGCTTCCGTGATATTCAGCTCACACGAGGCGAGATATTATCTCATGCTGGAGAAGGATCAGAATAAAATTCTGAGGTACCTCTACATGGCACATAGCACCACAGCATTCCTCTCGGGCATGCTGGGGAACAGTTTGCAACTTTTTTAGGCTGATAGGATGTTATATCGAGATCTCCGCCATTTTGGAGAGAATAATCCTTTATGTCATCGATGGATATCTCTGACATCATCAGCACATACTGTTTTATCTGACAGCTTCCAGAACCAGCGTGCCTCTGCTTATGCCAATTGAAAAAGCAGTTAGGCAGCTGAACAAGATCACTTTGAAGATCAATATCTTACAGATCAGTGTAACGATGTTTAAGAGGCAAATACTATCGGTATGGGAGTGAATTGTACCTTCATAATATCGAGCCATCGCTCAAAGATTCCTTTTATTATTATTTATTATGTATTTATAAATTTATTGCAAAAAAATATATATACATACTTAATAACAGGGAATCTATATAAAACCAATTAGTGTAAAATGAAAACGGAGTGTTCTCTGTTTATGATAGTCTCCATCTAACATGGCACAGCCTGTTCTAAGATGGAGATTTTCTATCTTTAGAGCATAAGAAGTCCTATACTAATAAAACAATAACATAAAAATGAAAAACTAAAACCACTTAATTATAAATGCCTAGCTAATCAAATGTAAGAAATTAAAAATCGTTATAATACAAATATAAAGTATACATATATATGTGCCAAGAATACATGTTACTTAAACATAAATAATATAGTATAGTATATAATAAAACAAATATAAAGTAATGAAATACATAAAAATATAAATAATATGTGTACCAATTGTATAAAGTACTACATTTTTTGATTTACAAATATTTTTCAAAAAAATCTGTCGCTACACTATTCATACGTGCAGTTATTTTTATTTTAAAATTTGTTTTACATTTTGAGTCTTTTATATTTGGCAATAAATCATTAAATATTTTTGGAGCAATTACATTGTATTGCTTTTTGCCAAAGTCGGTTGATACAAATGGGACAATACAGATCATTTGTGTTGCTGAACGAGTGTTTATATTTTGTTGGGTTCTTTTGACCTCACTTAATTTATCATAAAATTTAAGTAGTAAGAACCTCACAAACAATTGTCTTACATCCAATATCTTTAACTCAGCGAATAGACCTTCCGTTGAATACCTCAAGGGTTTTTTGAGAATGATCTTCATGATCCATTTTTGTGCTATTTTTACTGGTTCAAGGATTGAACGAGAGCAACCTCCCCAAGCTAAATTACAATATGATAGTTTGCATAGTTTTTCGATGTTATTTTGGTATTCCCAGATATGTTATTTCATGTTGGTACTCTTGTTACGCTTCTTTCACAGCATCAGATTCCAAAGTGAAGCTGAAGGTGGTCGTCCCCGGCGTGGACTTCGCGCGGTGCAGCGAAACCTACAGCACGTTCGGGGTGACGCTGGCCAGGACGCAGCTCTGCGCGGGCGGCCAGAAGGGCCGCGACTCCTGTCGGGGCGACTCGGGGGGCCCGCTGATGTCCCTGCACGAGGAAGGGGATAACCAGAACTGGTTCCTGGACGGCGTGTCCAGCTTCGGCCCGACCCCGTGCGGATCCGCCAACTGGCCCGGCATATACACGAGGATCGCCTCCTACAGCGCATGGATCAACGAAAATGTGAAACCCTGAAAACAGAACTTTGTTCCAACGACTTGATGATATCTTTTATCTTGTAATATGACTCAACAATAAACAGTTTATATTATATACATATGATCAAGTTTTGTTTCCCGCTTATTTTTTATTATTTATTTATCATAATATATATTATAATCAGTGATATATTATGATTATAATCAAACCACCTATCTTTGTCACTCAGCAATACCGCGTATACACAGACTATAGTCCTTAAAACTATAGCTTGGAATAACAGTTGTTAGCAAAAGTGACGACATAACGTTGTAGTGACGTCTAAGGAGTCATTTATATTGACACACGAAAAATCATTCGTTTCTGGCATGGTATTTTTTTTGTACAATGCTTGACATATAAATGAACATAAATATATAAAATCAGCTTTAAAACTAAAAAAAATCAAATAAACCTAATTATTAACGTCGTTCCTACAAAGTTACTGCAAAAACGTTAGAGATGGGACAAATCGATCAATGTAAATTGATCGAATAAAAAAATGATTCATGTGATGTTGTTCATGAAAAAAAGTATAAATGTCTTATTTTTTGGTGAATAATTGTGTTAAACACACTATAACAGGCTTGTTTTTGCGTCTTTATATCAATTTTCGGAAACAGAGTTTCATGTTTGCATGAAAAATCTGATAAAATCGATTTGATCGGTACATGATCAGTGATCAGTAATTTCTATCACTATTGACACTAGTTTAGCAGCTGTCATTTTAATCAAGCTAAATTAAAAAAAACGAATGTACTTCTCATATCGGCATTTTTAACTCGAGACTGTAAATTCAAATCATCTCTTTATAAATATTTTATGATGTTCTATAGTAACGATTAACGAATTATTTGCAATGGCTACTTATGCTAATAATCTTGTGTTTATTTATTTTTTATATCTTTTGTATGCCGACATACATACATATATATATTTCTTGTTATTTTTCTTTTCTTTTTATACCCATGTTTTGTTATTGTTTTGAATTTTTTGTATATCTAACTAACTCATTATATTGTTATATTTTATATTGTAAAATGCACTTGTGCCGTATACTAAAAAAAAAAAAAAAACATCATAATTTAAATTTATTTCAACAGAGAGGGAAAAATTTTTGAGAAGGGAATATGGAAGTCTAGGCATTTACAGGGCTTATGACCTGTCATTGGCTGGTTTAAGTGGCCACTTTACACACTGTGTAACATTCACCATTCTGCCCATGTTTGAACTTCCACATTTCCTCAGCTCTTCCATCTGTTGACTTTTGTGAAGTAAAAGAGCTGAAACCTTCATCACGTGGGTGAGATTCATCTGGCTTACCCAAATCACCTACTAGGCAACGCCTGAAAACATTTTTTCCATTTTTATACTTCTTCTTTTACCAGGTAGTAATTCAACAATGTTTGATTATGTCCAAATGCTTGCAGACTGGCTGGATTTCCTCCTTAGGGAGTTGTTCAAATTTAAATTTATTTCAACAGAGAGGGATTTTTTTTTTCAAAAAAGGTGATTTGGTTCAGCCGGATGAATCTCACCCACGTGATAAAGGTTTCAGCTCTTTTACTTCACAAAAGTCAACAGATGGAAGAGTTGAGGAAATGTGGATGTTCAAACATAGGCAGAATGGTGAATGTTACACAGTGTGTAAAGTGGCCACTTAAACCAGCCAATGACAGGTCATAAGCCCTGTAAATGCCTAGACTTCCATATTCCCTTCTCAAAAATTTTTTCCTTCTCTGTTGAAATAAATTTAAATTTGAACAACTCCCTAGGGAGGAAATCCAGCCAGTCTGCAAGCATTTGGACATAATCAAACATTGTTGAAAACATCATAACATTAATATGTAGGTAGTTGCTTTGACTGTCTAATTAGGGTAAATAGCCTCGCTCTAAGACAATCAAATTATATTCCTTCATTAGTCAAAAACACAGTATGCCTTCTTCTTTTGTTGACATGACCAGTTGCCTCCAGGAAACCCTATCGCCAGCCAGCGTTTTCGCCTCCTCCCACTTCAATCCAGCGCCCCTTAGTTCCGCCGAAAAAAGTCAAAAGATCGTCATCGACGGCCTTCCAGGACGACGTGAGACCGCAGATTTAAAGAAGAGGTAACTTGGGTTTAGGTTCTCTTGAGGCATGCGCAGCACGTATCCAAGCAAGATCCACCACCGCATCTTCGAGACGCTCGTTATAGGAGGCTGGTGTGTTCGTTCTCAGATTTCAATGTTAGTTATAAAATCGAACCACCTTATACCTAATATTCTTCTCAAGCAACTACTCTCAAAACTAAGAATTTTGGTGTTTAAAATACACTTATGTATTTAAAATCATCATCATTCCGTTTCCGCACCTAATGGTGCATAGGGCATTGCATTGGATACCAATCACAGTATATCTTTATAATTCTTGTTAAATAAAGGTAAGATGATCAGTCTTACGCTTTAGGTAACAGTTTAGAGACTATGAAAAGTTATAATGTAAAACACCTTTTTAAATTAATATTTCATGCAACCATGTTGGGAATCAAACCCGTGACCTCTTGCATGGTAAGCAAAAAGCCGACATATTAAAATAATCATCAAAATAAACATAGAAAGGACAAATTTTAGACTCTCTTAAATTAACTAAATTGCAAGAACGAAGAACATCGACCGATCTTACGACTTTATATAAATAATAAAACCAATGTTTGATACCCCTGATCTACTGAAATTGATTTCATTCTATGAACCACCTAGATTAAGCAGAACATCTACAATATTTTATTGTCAAAATTAGCTCGGTAGCTCAATATAACTCACCTATTGTTAGATTACAGAATACCGGGAATGAATATGCATCACACTTTGATATATTTAGTTTATCTCTGCCTAACTTAAAAAATAAAGTGACCAACATATTTTTATCGCACTCTTTATACCACATATATGTAAATGGCAGAAATGCCGTATGAAAATAAATAAATTAAAATCAATATCGACAATGTTTTAACAATGCCCAAATGTGTTTAGGCAGGCTGGAGTTCCTCCTGTTAACACAAGTGGCGTCCATTTTTTACGAATGAAATAAAAAGATGGAAAATAATTAGTCAATAGTTCATAACGTCTTCACCGTACACTGCGCAAATATCACGAGCAACTTTGGCAGCTTTATTTGAAAATGCTTACTATCGTCTCTACTTGACATTGCAATTCGAAGGCTTGTAATCGAATAAAATAATATTATCATCATCATCATCCCCTTTCCGCACCTGATGGTGCATAGGGCACTGCATTGGTACACCAATCGCAGTGTATCTTAATCATTTTTGTGAAATGAAGGTAAGATTATCAGACTTACGCTTCAGGTGCCAGTCCTGAGAATATGAAATATTCTAGTGTAAAAACACCTTTTTAAATAATATATCATATCAACCATGTCGGGAATCGAACCCGAGACCTCTTGCATGGTAGGCAAATGCACTGACCATTACACCACGAGGCCGACAAAAAATAATATATGTAATGTAAAAACAAACATATGTATCTTGTAGAGCAAAAAATTTTGATTCGAATAACGTATTAACCTTTACTATTTTTTTATAATTTTGGTGTTCATTTTTTTTTAAATATGGTAAAAAACAGACTCAATTCACGTTAACACTTAATATCTAGCATATTGTAAAAAAAAAGTTCTTTAGTATGAACGAGTCGAATAGGAAGATCCTCTGCTTTAAAACCGTTTTCGTGTATGTGGAGGGAGTGATTTCACTGCAACAGAATTGAAGCTGTTAAAAATATTATTCGAGGAGCCCATGATCACTTTACCGTTCTGCCTATAGGTAAGCAGACTTTCATGTTCACGTATGTAATTTTTCTATTCTCTACATATGCTTGGTTAGAATATTACATTCGCATGCGTGTTGGCCCACTAAAGAGAATAAAAGTGTCGAAAAAACTAGCGTCATCTATTGTTGGAAAGGGGTTAGTTATTTACTAACCAAAATATGTATATATATTGGATTGATACCCAAGCTAATACATATTACAACAGAGATGAAGAACATTTTAGAGAAGGTTATATAGAAGTCTAGGCATCTACAGGGCTTATGAGCTGTCATTGCCTGGTTTAAGTGGTCACTTAACACACTGTGTAACATTTACTATTCAGCCTATATTTGAACATCTATATTCCTTCAATTCTTCCATCTGTTGATGTTTGTGAAGTTTAAGGGCTAAAACCTTTATTGTTGCGGGTTAGATTGAGTGAAATGTGGCAGCCTCCGTGGTGTAGTTGTCAAGACGCTTGACTCACACCACGAAGGTTCCGGGTTCGATTCCCGGTGGGAACATAAAAATTAAATGTGATTTTTCTCAAGCCTGGGTATTCACCACTGTAATTGGGCCTCCTGGCCTGTTGTGGTGCAACAAAGAAAAAAGAAATCGTGTGAAAGAATCTCACCCGCAACAATAAAGGATTCGGCCCTTTCACTTCGCGAACGTGAAAAATGAAAGAATTTAAGGAACATAGATGTTCAAATATAATATGTTAAAAAAATGAAACTTTTTTGAAAACTTGGGAAAAATTTAATAAAAAATATTTTAATAAAAATGAGCTACTTTAAACTAAGTCACAAGTCCTTAAGATATATACCAACCAATGATATACTGTTCTGATAGATTTCCGATTTTCAGAAAGCCAACTTTCCAATCTGCAGAACTCTCCGACTAGAACTTGTGACGTCACAGGCGGAGTAATTTTAAAATTACAAAACATTGATACAACGTAGCGCTGATAACACGATAAGTAACAATATTTTTTTTTCAATTGCCGTACTTCCTCATCAAACATTTATTTACTTTTTGTTGTGATATTAGTAAAAAAAAAATTAAGATTTTCAGAATACCTCCTATTTATCTACGTGTTAGTCGAACAGATCGCTGATCGGTACCTACATACGAGTGGATATTATTTGAGCGTTAACGTTTGTATTGAGCAATGAAATCATTCAAAATAAAAATACTCCAATACTTTCTGATAAGCAGTTGCATATCTAAATTATTTATGCTGAATTACGTTTAGTTTTGTATGCTTCTATCAATACAGGTTGCTTGAGAAAATAATATATTGTTTTGCGATAGCGAAACCTCACCTAACGACTAACTGAAATTGAACATGTTAAATACTTAGGACGTGTATTATCTAATCAGTGCTTAGGACTAACAATGGACAGACAATTGACATGGACTATTCGTATCGACAATTTAATTAGCAAATTTTCTCTCTTTCAGCTCTTTAACTTCGCAAACATCAAAAGATGAAAGAATTTAAGGAATATAGATGTCCAAATATGGGCAGCATGGTGAATGTTACACCTGTTATACCAGCCAATGATAGATCATAAGCCTTGTAGATGCCTAGACTTCTATAAAAAAATTGTGCATAAAATAAATATTTGCGTTCTTATGATTTACCCAAATATTTAATTTTAAGGGCCATTTTCAACGAGTTGTAAATAACTCACTATTAGAAAATGGTAATCGAGTTGGGGTAGAGTAGGATTCGAACCATGGACCTTTGATCCGTGAGTCCGAGACTAGGTACAGGACCACAACCCGATAATATTACCTTCAATATTATATTACTTCCAACAATATGGTATAATCGATGTTCCATCATTACTGGGACAAGTAAAATTCAATATTCCGACTCGTAGATTGAGAAACAATGAAGTACTGTTGATCGATCAGCATAGAACAAACTATGGCCTAAATTCTCCAATGACCCGTCTTTGTCGTATTGTTAACTCAAGACAAGATCTGGACTTTTTTGGTTTAAGTTTACAACGATTTAAACGAGCACTAAATAAATAGTCCAGATCTTGTCTCGATGTCCCTTATGTTTGTCAATGCTTCTTTCTTTTTTTTAAATGTTTTGAACTATTATTTTATTGTAATATTTAAACCTTATAAATTGTTTACATGGACAATGTCCGTTAATAAATAAATAAATATTGCCTTCTCTGAAATATTCTACATCTCTGTTGTAATATGTTAATATAAACAGCTCCCCGGGGAGTTGAATCCAGTCCTTGTCTACAAAAATTTGGACTAACTCAAAATATTGTCAAAAATAAATGTTTGCTTCTCATCGGGCCTAGGGACACAAAAGTTTTTGCAGGTGATAATAAAAGCACGCTGTGTACAGAATAAATCAAAACACACATCAAGATTTCGACGATTTAGAAATTAGTACAATTTGTATATGCGCAATATTCACATCTGCCGTTCTGCTCCAGAGCACTGTGTGAATAATGCATTATACGTCACAAGTTCATATTCAATAGTGCTAACGTTTTTTCTGGATTAATCCATGATGGGTGGACTATTCCTTCGCAAGTTTTTATTCCTCTTCACGATCGCCTCAACTTTTACATCAAGAGGTAAGTCAAATGCTACATTTATTGCCTCTCACTGCAGGGAGCTTGACAGAGGATTTTTCGTTTGCTTCGATCATACTCGCCCCGTGCTCAAAACTGGGAGAACTGGGGTAGTGGTCAAGACGCTTGACTCACACTTGGAAGGTTCCGGGTTCGATTCCCGGTGAGAACACAAAAATTATATGTGATTTTTCTTAAACCTGGGTGTTCTGTGATGTAATTCACTACTGTTATTGGGCCTCCTGGCCTGTTGTGGTGCAAAAAAATAAAAAATATATTATTCATTTATAATTTTTTTTTAAATTTTATTTTATTAAAAAACTTTCAGTCATACAAAATAAGTATTAAAAACAAAAATTTTCATACGTAAAAAAACTAAAAAAGTTTTCATTGATTGTGTAAAATCCAAATTTTTGTAGACGGGGACTGGATTCAACTCCCTGGGGAGCTGTCAACATTAACATATTACAACAGAGATGAAGAACACTTTAGAGAAGGTGATATAGAAGTCTAGGCATCTACAGGGTCTATGACCTGTCATTGGCTGGTTTAAGTGGCCACTTTAAGCACTGTATAACATTAACTATTCTGCCTATATTTGAACATCTATATTCCTTTATTTTTTTCATCTGTTATCATATGTTAATGTAAACAGCTTATACTTGAAATCAAATCATTTTTCCGTATGTAAAGGTGGACTAAGTTTATCGACGTTTTTCTCGTCTTAATCGAAACAACCGTAGCCTATTAAAAATCAACGTACCTTGGCTTCTTATCAGAAGGTGTTGAAGGCATTTGTTATTAAAGTTTGAAAATATTACTAAAATATTACTTTTATATATTATTAATTTAAAAAAGTAAAATTTTATCGTATTTGTTTATTTTAATCTTCAAGTACAAAAATGTGTACACTTTGGCGGGTTAAAAGCAATATCTTCCAGCCAACCAAAAAACAGACTGCTCAAAAGAAAAGTTGGTCAACATTTGTAGTTTAAAATGTTTTTTTTACATATTTATTTTATTTTTATTTCAAAACAACAGTTGTAAAAAGAGGTGCAGAGTTCCATGACTTTTTGATGTTATAATTACTCAGTTTTATGCCCACAGCTGCAGCTCACGAAGCAACTGCGGCTGAAAAGAACGCTGTGGAATTTCATCAATCCTGGGACCTCCTTCAGCACGACGAGGTACAATGCGGAGAGAGCTTTGCAGATAGAGTTATCGGGGGCCAAGACGCTGCTCTCGGGCAGTACCCTTGGATGGCGAGGATAGGCTATAAATGTAAGTGCTTAAAATTAATTACTAATTTTCTTCTTCGCTGATTGCGATTTGGGAGAACAAGATGCTGTTTTTGTTCTGTTCCCTTTGTTGGCGAATTGTAGGGGGCTGGACACTTGGACTGGGTGGAGATGTTTCTTGGAGAAAGATAAGACCCACCAAGAGTTGTAAGGCTGAAGATGTATGTACATTAGAATGGGCCGATGATTTATGAAGTTTTTTTTATTTTTTAGACATCAGTAACAAGTAAAAGGGGTCTAAAATGTTGCACTTTGGATCATCTTGAACGTAAACAATTTTTTAAAAATATTTCATACTACTTTTATCCCTCAACCGAGGTTTGAAGTTTATAACAGTCTGAATATTTTGTTAATTATCTACATTGATAAAATAATTTTTTGTTAGTAAAGATATAATTAAAAATTCAAACACGTTTTAAAACTAACGAAATGCTAAAAGTTTACACTCCGCGGAACAGATTCCGCTGAGCGCCTGGCTAATATTGACGAAAACAATGCTACCCATTTATTACAAAACAAAGTGCATCCCACGCCTTTAGATGCTTATTTAATAAGGTTTAATGCACATTTTAACATTTACTTGGACTGATTTTCTTACTTGAATTCAAAATGACAGCCGGTTTAGGGCGAAAATTGGCTTTTTCGAAATCTTCAAGCTCTAGTTGAGGACCAAAAGTAGTATCAAATATATTTTTTGATATTTTTTGCATTCCGAGTAATCTAAAAGGCAACTTTTTAGACTACTTTCATTTTAAAATTCGGATAGAAAAAAATTATCTGCCCACCCTAATGTACATATGTAAAATACTGGCTGTTGGGCAGTATCCATAGATGCGAGGGTGGGTTACTAATGTTAGTGCCGAAGGTTTCATTTCTAGATGATTTGTTATCTTCGATGATTATTGATAATTATAGTGATGCTTCGATGTCCCCCGACTTTCCTATCTGAGGCATTGTTTCAATTAATAAAGGTACTGGGCATTAGACAATTATTTTAAAAGAGTCATTGACACATTTCTGGTCATGCGGTTACAAGAGGAGATCCTAGCAGAATGCTCGTACGAGGTTTTCCCGTAATTTTAATTATTTAATACCCAAAACGCGTACGACTTTCGCATAGAGAAATTGATATTTTGTGGCCCCAAGAGTGTTTATCATGCTGGAAGAATATATTAAGTTCTCCAAAACAGATGTCATTTTCGAGAGAAGTATACAAGTTTAGATTTTATCTAAGGGAAGAGCCCAGAGCATAGATTTACATGCCAATAATCGGTTCCCCAGATGTTTATGTAATAATATTTTATTACTATCATTACTTTTCATTTGCGATGTTTGCGGCGTATTCTTGGCGTGACGTGGCAGAAAAAAGTGACAAATGCAGATATACTAACCCCTACTTAGATGTCTTCGGCGATGGTGATCTTAAAAGAAAGACGCCTGCGATGGCTCGGTCACGTTAGTCGAATGGAGGATGGCCAAATACCGAAAGATATTTTGTATGGAGAGCTTTGTGATGCTAAACGATCCCACGGTGGTCAGCGATTGCGATTTAAAGATGTCTGTAAACGTGACATGAAGACTTTTTGCATTGACGCTGTTCATTGAGAAAATCTCGCCAGGAACAGAGATGTGTGGAGAGGAGCCGTAAAGAAGGGAAAAGCGGCACACGACGACCTCTGGCTGGAAAGTCTGAGGCTTAAAAGACTGCGAGTAAGGCAGCTACCTTCTGGAGCCCGCCCCACAACCTGGAAGTGTGAGAAATGTGGCCGACTGTGCTGGTCCCGTATAGGACTATACAGTCACCGGAAAAACTGTTTTTTCCAGTCTTCAAATTAATTACACATCACCATCGTCTTTCGAAGACGGACGGTTGCCATATAGATAGATTTTTGTATTCTTCAATAACGTGCATGCTTCCGTTTTCCATTATGTTGTATCCCAACTCAACGTAGGGCTCTTGGACTCGTAGAGTTGGGGATCCGTTATTATTTTTATTCAATTTGTATCGTTGTATGAATCAATAAATAAAAACATTGGTATAGGGGGCCAAGAAGCTGTTCTTGGTTGTATCCATAGACCCGTGAATAGCCAGGATACAAAACTAGCTATGAATGTAAGTGCAAAAACATTATATGCAACTACTTTGGGGAACAGGAAATCAAAATGACATAAACAGACTACAAAGAAAGCAAAATAAAATATTAAAGTTAGTATATGACCTACCCTATCTAACAGCAACGAAATAACTTTTTAAAGAAACTAAACAATTAAATGTAACTGAACTCTTTAAACTACAATCCATAATATTTATTCATAAATTAGCCAGTGATGTAATTGTAGACGAAGAATTGAATTGAACTTGTGTACCAGAAAAAATATCAAATCCAAGCTTCTAAAACGAGAAAAGGACAATCGAGACTAATAAACCATGGACTGAAATTATACAATAAACTACGAGACAAAACTAAACAAAAAACTCAGACAACCTTTACAAAATGTGTTAAAAATATTATTATTAACAGTAGAATGTGAATTTTAAAAGTAAAAATATTTTGTTAAATGTATGTAGCCCGTAAGGGTTTATCAATAAAAAAATTTAATAAAAAAAAATCGACACAATTGTCATTTGCTGATAAAGATATGAGACTAAGATGCTGTTTTTGGACAGTACTTTCAGAAGACGAGGTTATCTATAATTGTAAGAGCCTAACATTTTATTTCGATATTACCATTTTTAGAGCCCAATATGTTAGTGTTGTTTTGTTTGCTACGAATATGTATTTACCATGCCCTCGGGTACAACACAAAAAATATAATATTTCGCTTCTTTGATGTAGGTAAAATAAATTGCGGGAAAAAATGCTTTTTTTTCCTTTTTGGTTTATTTAGATTTCAAATTATTTTCATTTTTTACAGCAGAAGAAAGTGAAAGGAAAGTTGATTACAGGTGTGGGGGGTCTTTAATCAACACATTGTATGTCCTCACTGCAGCTCATTGCCTAAAACCTCTAGTTCCGTAAGTAGTAAATTTGTA
Source organism: Micrasema longulum (assembly GCF_059751315.1). Taxonomy (NCBI): domain Eukaryota; kingdom Metazoa; phylum Arthropoda; class Insecta; order Trichoptera; family Brachycentridae; genus Micrasema; species Micrasema longulum. The sequence goes on from NW_028277513.1 coordinate 297,377, forward strand.
AATTAAATCTATTTCGTGGTTATACAAGTAAAAGTGACCATTTGAAAAAATGACGAAATTGAGATTATTGACTTTTTGACATAGTATTATCATGTCATCATCAATGTAGATAATTAACAAGTTCAGACAGTTATAAACTTCAACTCTCGGTTTAAGGCCAAAAGTAGTATGGATTAAAAAAAATATATATCCACGTTCATAGTGATCCAAAATGCAACTTTTTAGACCCCTTGAACTTTGGTGGCTTAAAAAAACAAAAACTTCATACATCATCTGCCCACTCTACTGTACATTATAAGTACAGTATGTACGTACCGTACTGTAAATGAAAGTCATCGTTTGCTGAACATCTCGGTTTTGACCGACTTTACTTTGGTAGGGTGTTTGGCAGCCAAGTCAATATTTTGCAAATCGCGGTTCGTTTCTGTCTCCATTTTTTTCCTCTGAAATTCCGAAAGCGATTCGGATAGCCGGAGTTGGATAGTTGGAGTTCTACTGTATTCACATTGGAACCACCAGAATAACTTCGATCCCCCCCCATTTTTGCTCCAATTGCTCTAGCCTAAATGGTAAAATGTTTCTTTTTCCAGGGCAAGGATAAGATTAGGAGAATACAATTCGAGAACCACAATCGACTGTTCCAACAGTGTTTGCGCTGAACTCCCCCAAGATTTTACTTCCAAACAGTTACTTATCCACGACCAATATAACAAACCTAAATTTTCTCATGACATTGGTCTTATCAGGCTTGACCGTCCAGCGATTTATAATGGTAATTATATTAAAATTGTTACAAAACCTTCCAGTCTTTTTTTAAAATTATTTATTTAAGATATTTTTTAAACAAATTATTCTACAAAAACATTTTTTTCTTCATATTCTATTATTAATGATAGTATATTTATAACAATAATTGAGTTTGTCAAAATGTTTGTAGACAAAAGACTTGATTTCACCTCCTCAGGAGTCATTAAGATTAACAAATTACAACAGAGATGTAGAATACCTTAAAGAAGGGAATATGGAAGTCTAGGCATTTACAGAACTTATGACTTGTCATTGGCTGGTTTAAGTAGCCACTTTACACACTGTGGAACCTAATATGTCAAATAAATCAGTCAGATGAATCTCTTCACAACAATTAAGGTTTCAGCTCTTTTTAACTTCACTAAAACCAACAAATAGAAGAATTGAAGAAATATGGATGTTTGAACTTAGGCAAAATGGTAAATGTTACACAGTGTGTAAAGTGGCCACATAAACATGCCAATGACAGGTCATAAGCCCTGTAAATGCCTATACTTCCATATTCCCTTCTTTAAGGTATTCTCCATCCCTGTTGTAATTTATTAATAATATTTTTAACTTCTTTTGTAAAGGTTGTCTGAGTCTATTGTTTAGTTTTGTCTGGTTGTTTATTGTATGATTTCAGTCCATGATTTATTTAGTCTCGGCTATCCTTGTCTCGTTTTGAAATGTTGTATGTGATATTGTTCTGATATTGTTCTCGTATTGTGTCCGTGTTTACTACAATTTGTGGTGTGGTTTTTTAAGTTTTTTTGTAATGATTACTGCAAGATGATATAAATAGATATGTTATTAAAGTAGGTGTAAATGTTAGTTAAAATGCTACTTGTAATATAAGCTGACTTTAGAAATAAATAATAAAAAAAATATTAGCCAAACATAAAAAAAAAAAAAATTAAATGTCTCCCCAGGGTGGGTCGGCCACATATGTCTGCCCAGCCCCGACGCGGGGCTGATGGCGGCCGGGACCGCCGAGACGGCCGGCTGGGGGATCGTGGACATGGACACCATGGAGACGGCTGCCGTGCTGCAGACCCTGAAGGTCCCCTTGGTCCCGCTGGCCACCTGCGCGCCCTTCTACCGCCGCGTCGTGAAGCTGACGGTGGAGCAGCTGTGCGCGGGGGGGAACGTCAACCACGACGCCTGCGGAGGCGACTCCGGCGGACCCCTCATGCAGGTCAATCATTCATTTCACATTCACATTCATCATCATGGTATTCACAAAAAGCCTCCATGCTTCTCTATCGGCTGCCAACTCCTTTGCGTCCTTTCAAGTCATGTTCTCGTCCCAAAGTTCTGACATAAACTGCCGACGAACAGTCAGCAGTGGGCGTCCAGGACGTCGAGAACCTGATGACTTGTAAAATAGGCAAGCGTTGATAAGGCACTCAGGGGGCATCCGCTTGATGAGTGTTTATTTATTAATACTTTTACTATGTTTGTATTCTTTTTTTTATACAGAATAATGTTCCCTCACTGGGGTGTCCAGTGCCGAGGGAAACATTTTTCAAAAAGTGAAACATGCCTTAAATTAGTTATTTAACAAAGTTAACACAATAATAAAAAAAACGTAATTAATCTATTAAACCCAATTATCATTAACATAATAAGCAATACAAACTAAAATAATAATAAACCAATTTATATAGACCAGTAGACCAAATTTCATATACAATACACAAATATTACCTATTTGGCTTGATCCACTCATCGATCCGTGCGCAACCCACCTCCACTATCCATTTCTTAATAGCTATTTTATATTGTGAGTACTTACTAAAATTGTCCTTATGGATAATGGAAGTAGATTGTACACT